>NW_008795259.1:9242982-9259123 GCF_000699145.1 Aptenodytes forsteri | reverse complement strand
ATTTTAGAATTTTTTTTTTTCCCTTCTTATTTCACTAGCTAGTACTTGAAAGGCTTCAGATTAACTGATTTTTTTTAATAGCCTGACCAACTCTTAAAATAAGGCTACTAAGCCAAATGTTTCATTTTTCATCATCTGGATTTAGGCCTTTGGACTCAGGAAAATTTGTTTATATTTCTGTTTGGTCTGTTAAACTGTATTCTCAGTGACAATGATATAGCAAATGTAATATTTTTCTCTGATGTATAAGAACAGTATCTATGTTATGATATGTTTTGAGACATACTATAAGAGAACAAATTGATTTTCAGGTGCATTTGTTATTCTCAAGGGTCCTGAAATGGCATAAAGTGAGGAAAGCTAATTGTCCTGATTATTAAGTCAGGCTTTGTTACATCAAATTTTCTCAGGGAATTAGCAGCATTTTTATAAATAACATGAGGGAAATAGTTTCCACAAAGAACGCAAAGGGTATACTCCCTGCTGTCTTAAAATTACTCTGGAGAACTTACTACTAGGTGGACTCGGTTTTTTTTAAATTTCATTTGATGTCTGATTTTTGTGTTCAGTTCTCTTACACTGATTTAGGTTATTCTCCTCAGAAAGTATGTTTTTATCAATTTAATTATGAATTGATTTGTAAGTATATGGCAAAATAGTTTATGGTTAGATTTTTCAGTTATGCTTTTCAAAAAAGTACCATTACTGATCAGTTTTTTCCTTCTTGTCAGGAAGTATGGTATCTTTAAAATATATTTATTACAGTCCAATTGTGCTAGGCTTTGGAACAATGATACTCCTTCTTCATCATAAAATACCCTCTTTAGTTTATTTTTTCCCATATGAGCACTCTGCTGAACCTGCATTCTCTCTTTACACACTACACTCTCATCATCTTAACAACAAATGTGTAAATTTGCAATATAAATAAGAAATTAATAGAAGGAGGAAAGGAAAACAAATTACAATGTTCTCAACAATTTCAGATTATCAAATCCCAGTGAAGATTAGATGAAAGGAAAACAAATTACAATGTTCTTTCAGATTTCAGATTATCAAATCCCAGTGAAGATTAGATGAATCCACTCTCTTCCCAAAAAAAAAAATCATTCTTTTTAATAAAGCTGGGAATAACTGCTGCTATCTTTCATTATTCTGTCCTGTACCACAGAACAAACGTAGCACAATGTCATATAATCAGCAAAGAGAAAGTGCCTGAAGCCTATGCAGTTCCTCATAAAGATTATACAGCCCACTGCAAATGTTTTCTTACATTTATTTTTTTTTCTATCAAGAAAAAAACTGGCTAGAAAGGTCATGGACTATATTGAAAATACTAGGTTAGGTGAGACTGTAGTAAAAAGAAATACAGTAGAACAGTGAGAAAAACATTTCAAACAATTCACTCAAGGCCTATATGAAGTTTGAACCTCCTATAAATGCAGGGAACAATTCTCTTCTGAATTTATAAGGATCAGAAATTAAGACTTTTTTATTTTCTTTAATCAGAGTGTAGTTGTTTATTTTTAATGAAGATTTGCTTGATCTACGTTATTCTAATGAAGTAGGAGAGATTTTATTCTAATAATTTTTGAAGATGTGGGCTAAGAAATGCTAAAAGAAGATCAGGTATTCATTGAGCAGTAACTTGGGAAGGAATAAAAACAAAGGGATGAGAATAGAGAATCCAGCTGATGATTGTTGGTTCTTCCTATGGGGTTAAGCAGTCTTATCTCTCAGCGTCTTCAGTGGTGTTAAGAATATTCTGCGTTTCTTTTAATGTCCAGTTCATTGACTGGAAAGCATGAAAATATTCTTCCCCTGTCTTTTGCTCTACGCAAATATTAAAAATCAAACTCAATCAGCTCTGTATTGTCATTAAAATACATTTTCACCAGTACATGAGCTTTTGGCAGATAAGAAAGTATATAATACCAAATCCATTTCAAATCTTCAAGCATTTTTTAAAGATGTATTAAAGGAAGATGGAGCACAGCTTTTTGAACCACAATGATACTGTGTCAACCATGTAAACAAGTGAAAAAGATTAATACTGGTACACTCCTATGCTTCACAGAACAAACTCTCCAGATAACACATTATAATCAATAATGAAGAAGTCTAAATTGCAATTCGGTCTTCTTGTATAAAAATTGAACTTTTCCTAGTTACAGCATTCAACTTAATTGAAGTATCATTGAAGAACTTTTTTCAGAAGAGAACTGTTATCCCTATGAAGTGAAAACATTTATAAGGAACAGCTTGATGACTGAATAGTTCCTTTGTAATGCTAATTATTCTTATAAAGAAGCCACAAATAGAAAAAGGACTGTATGCAGTTTCAGGCATAAAACATGTGAAATATGACTTTCAGATGAGCAAACATTTTTCAACAGATATGCTAAGACTGCATGTTTTCACTGTAAAGATCATTACCTCTCTGAGGCCAGATTCACAAAGGTGCTAAAAGATGTTAAAAAGTAGCCTCAACAATTTCGGAACATAACTTTGCCTATACAGATTTGTAAATTTCAACCACAGGGCTATGCAAATCCACATGTAGTTTTGATATATTTTAATTAAATGTATCAATGTTAATAAATGTCTTGAAACAGAGGACTTTCGAACATTAGTTTTAACGAAAAAAACCCCCAAACCTACTGTGCTTGTGTGTACTTCTGTGTGCTTGAATAGTTCTCACTGTGGTTACATCTCACTGTTGCACAGGGAACTTGCTTAAGCACATGCTTAATTATACGATGATTTAAGCATGACTTTAGCCAGGAGTCTGAAGTTTAGCACGTGCTTAAGTGCTTTAATTTCAAGATTTTTTTTTTATTTACAACACTACTGCTGACAGAAGTCCAAAAAAAGGGAAAGAAGACTGGAACTAATTTTATTTTTATGTACATTTCTATAAAATCTGTACAGTCTTCACAGCTTTTATGCAATCAATATTGCTTTATCAGCAGTATTAGAAGTGTTGTAATTCCATCTAGATCTAAAAGCTTCTCTCATAGTCTCATGCTATCTATCTGATTCTAGAGATTAATATTAATAGTTATTAATTTCATTGCTGTAATGCCCATGGCTGAACTTTACTGATCTTCAAATGGCTGCAAAGGGCTTTCAAACTAAGTACACGGCAAAAGACAACTAGATGGATATAAGCCAACAGACAGAGAGTTAAAGGCAATGATGAGCTAATAACGTCAGTGTGCTAAGCAGTAGAGTTAGCACAACAGTATGATAATGACTGTCAAATGCTTTTTTGTTGTTGGGGTTTTTTGGCTGGCATCATGCTCAGAGACAGTAAAGACTACTAGCTTATATTTGATGTGACAGAAGAAAAGGAATCAGAAAAGAGACAGAAAATAAAGGCTGATGTCAAAATGGGAACAAGCTACAAGAATAAATTGTGCAGCAGCATTCTGGATATTCCTGAGCACTACAAAGGACACCAAGTCAAAATTTATGACTAATCCATGTCTTTAATGAAACAGTTTATGTTATCAGTGACAAAGAGAATGTGAAAAGTAAGAAAGCAATCTCTCTATCCTATCTTTATCAAAATGTGAGCTAAAGAAAAACAAACAAGCAAACAAAAAACAACAAAACCCAAACCAACTCAAAAAATAAAGTGGTTCATGAGATGATGGCAATATGATCTTATACAGGTGCTAAAACAGTGTCCTGCTCTTCCACTGTAGTGCTGTAGATCAGCTGCCATCACTCAGAGGAGTCAGGGAAACTTCCATGTCCTAGACGAAAAGAATATTTAATAATTTTTCTTTATTCTGTTTCTAAAGTTTGGGGCAAACAAGAATTTCACAGATCTTTTGGGAATACCTGGAATAGATCTAAATTCCACAGCACTCTTGGCCCATCAGGGACCACCATGACACCCTCCTCATGAATAACTGCATCATACCTGACACTTGCAGTCTTCCAAAGGACAGTTGCTCCTACAGGAATAAATGAGTCAATATTGCATTTATCAAAGCCAAAATGAAGTATGTTAAAAAAGGACTGTTGTGATGGGACAGCTGGATTATTTTGTATACTTAAACTATTAGAGAAAACTGCTATAGAAAAGATTAAAAATAATAGTGAATGAAGAAAAGCCCTTCTCCCTTTTAGTTTTGACTAAAAATGTTATTTTTACTTTATAATACATTTTTCAGAATTCTTGAGGTCAAAGATCTCTTTACTGGCAAGACAGGATATCTAGAGTGCCTTGTTTACACTAGTCTGTCTTAACCTGTGAAGATCTTTTGTAGGTTGTGAAGGAAGTAATCACCTTGAATAGTCAAAAAAAGTTTTTGTCTCTTTTGGAAGTTAAGCAAGTTTCCTTTTTGCTGATGCCTTCTGTGGTAAGTGAGGATGCACACTCACTCACTCTGAACTAGCTGTGGTCATCAACATCTTCAACATAGGTTACTGAGCACAGATAATGATTTGTGATGAGTACTGACCAGTTCTAAATAAATTACTGAAACTGGAAAAATCCACAATTTCTCAGCACAGGACAGTGTTATAGAGAAAGGAAAGGAAAAGGAAAAGGGAAAGGAAAGGAAAGGAAAGGAAAGGAAAGGAAAGGAAAGGAAAGGAAAGGAAAGGAAAGGAAAGGAAAGGAAAGGAAAGGAAAGGAAAGGAAAGGAAAGGAAAGGAAAGGAACTAGAATCAAGTATGTAAAGTAAATTTGGTAATTTCTCAAAATACTTAATTTTTTCAATAATAATGAAAAACTTAAAAGTTGCCCATTTTAGTATATAAGCATACAAAATGACACAGCATAGATACATTTTTATACGTCTAAAAGAAATTGTTGACTGACCAACAATTTCTGTAGCTGTAGCTACTTTCAGGCATAGCTAAAGCAAAAAACAGCAGCCTAAATCTTGAGTGCTTAATACTATTTTTCAAAAAGACTAGAAAAAATATTTCCATATTCAGTTTTTCCTGCTGCTTTGATAGATAAAGTACATATGAGACAATAGATTTGGTTATTTAAAAAAATCCTTTATATTATTTTTCATTAATATAGCCATTATCGAAGCTCTCAACTTGAGAGGATTTTTATATTTTTTTCCTATACTTGATAGGAATTCAAAAATCATGAATTTTATGTAAAATAAAGGGGATTAATAACCCAGCTGTTTAATATCTTTGCTTGTGTTTAGAAATATTTAAATTCAAGAGCCTGCATTTTTTGTCAGCTGGGTTATACTCTGAGGACTGAGCAGCTCACAATTTAACAGAGATGATAACACTAGAAAATAATCCCACTTAAACTCTTTTTAAAAACACAGACCTGAGTTTCTATTTTGATCTCTTTTGCCTCTGGGATCTTCAGCACATCACTACTGGGTACATGTGACCTATTGAATCTCATCTTTTTATGATCCTTAAAGAGATTATAAAGCCTCTAAAGTATAATGTATAAAAGTATTCATTAATTTACCAAATGAATGACTCTATTTGAAAAAAATCAGTGAATTTGTTTATAATAGACAATACGTTAAAAGTACACAGTACTTGGACTCCATCCCATTAAATACTCAATTTTAATAGCCATGTATTCTATATTATTTCCCACTGAATAATCAGTAGGAGGCCCTGACTTCTCCACTGAACTGTAAAAGGACACATTTCAGATTGTTCAGCTTCTAACGGTTCCCTCCTCCTCTTCTGAAGAGAATTTCCAGAGCAGACATGATCAATTTGTTACTAATCCATTTAGCCTTCTTGAAGTTATTTGTCTGTGGTTGTATTTTTGCTCAATATTAAGACTGAATTGTTCTTTGTCTTGTCTTCATATATAAGTATTCAATATAACTTTGTCAATTTGCATTCCACCAGCTCATGTGTCTTCTGTTTTCTAATTCTGATGCAGTCCTCAAACAGCAACTAAAATAACCAGAAAGCTGAAAGAGTGAATTCTCTGAATTACTGAAACCATATTCCTCTTGAAATTATTTCTTTCTAAGGTACTGGAAGTGAGATATCACCCTTCCGCTTCCCCAGTGGAGGTTTCTCTGTTCTCCATCATATTCTCTATCATATATCATACCTTTGTCGCATCACCATTTTAAAAAAAATCCCTTCACTTTTATTTGATAAATATAAAACTGATGTCTTCATACTTTTACAGGATCAAATACACTACATAAAAATCTCACAAACATCATCGCATCTATCATTATAATATCCTGGAGCTATATACTCATTCTTACCTTCGTATTCCAGAAGCAAAGAACATTGGCAGACCCAGAGGGAGTACGCAGCACTTAGACATTGACCACATATCTTCTGTGTCCCAGCTGAAAGCCTTGCCCACAAGCTTACTCTCACTCCCCCTCAGCTTCTTTCATCTTGAGAACCCTCATTAGTAGTAATAAAATGTGCACGATTAAAGCCTAATGAATATCAACTACATCCTTAAGCTATTCTTTATACTCAGAACGACTTGAGAGCTTCTTCCTAGCAGGCATTGCACTTGGAAGTGGTGTTCTTCAAGCATGCCAATGCTGTCAATAGAAAGATAGTATGCTGGTTTTCTTTCATCTAATAGCTAATAGGTTACAGACTAGCCTTCTGCTTTCATAATATCATTGCCCCCTTCCCTTTGAAAAATGTAATTGCAGTCATCTCTTTAAAAAAACCTTTAGTTATTCTACTTCTTTGGACATGCTTCCTTCACTCTGGCTTTTTTGTGGGTTTTTTTTTCCCTTCCTTCGTTCTGTTTCTTTTTTTTAATTTCATTTTTCAGTCTTTTCTCTTCTCTGCTCAATCAAATATGTTCAATATTTCTGAACAGTCCAAGCCATGCCTCACTCTGTTCACTGAATGACTGAAATCTTTTGTGTGTATTTGTCTTCTGTCTCTCCCACTCTGTGTTTTGCACTGTAGTGTTATTTGCTTGAGGATGACTGTATGTTCCTTTGATGAGAAACTCCCGTTTGCTTTGTCTGGTAGCTCTTAGCTTGAGGAATTTATTTGTAAATAAAGGATATGCTGTATTGACAAATGCAAAGAGATTTGTGTTTGTGGGCCACAGGTTTTCCACTGCAAGCAAAGGGATTTTCTTTCCTCTGCACCCCATCTGGAGACCAGAATAAAATTGGTATCAAGGCAGTAAGTTTGTTACATGCTCCATTCAAAACAGGTCTCATCCTCTCTATTATTCATTCTCCTTTCCAAGAGTTTATCAGTTAAATTGCAATAACTTTTACGGAAGCTTTTGACAGACTTCTATAACACAGTTCACTTGTTATTTGTCTTGTTATCTGTTGATACAGGGAGAGGAGAGACAGTCTTTTAGAATCATGTGTTCTTTTTCTCTTAAGATTTTTCCCAAGCACAGCAGAAGTAGCTTTTACTGGAAAAGGTTTCAGAAATAAAGTAGAAAAGTGCTATCGTCTCCAGTTCAGCAGTTTTGGTTGTTTTTTTTTTTTTCTTCTCAGTGTATTGTTTGTTCTTGTCATCTGTTGTCTAAAAAACTGATAAATAGCAAGCATCTTGAAACATTGCTGGTTTATACAGAAAGAGAGTAAGGAAGTATGTGAAATGGATGGGGAATTTCTTTGGCTATAAAGAATGGGGTAAATGATGCATATTGCTGTATCATCACCCCCAATTATAATAATTAATAATTATAATTATAAATGTATTAATTATAAATGTATTGCATATAATCAACATAATTAATTAAAATCTAATTAAAATATTATAATAACATGTTGCTTGCAAAGTTAATCAATTTACATAGACCTTTAAACAGCAATCCATGGTGAAACATGCAATGAAAGTTCAGATTGTTGCTTCAGGACTAATCAGAATAATTTTCATTGCATACAATCTTCAGAATTTTTGAGAACATCCTATTTCTTTCACAAATTTCCCTTAGAGATGATTATACACAGTGATAATACAGTTATTTTTTGTAGACATATGGTAGGATCAGGATGAAGATGATGGAGGGAGAAAATTATTTCATTATCAAAATTTATTGTAAAGCTAAAAATTGCTAATAACACTAATACATTAACTATGGACAAACATTGGCCTCTTGGAATCTATTTTGATCTCAGAGGGCTGTATAATGTTCTCGCAGTGTGAAATGTATTTATGATTTTAAGAACGTGAAAAGAAGCTCTTGTTAAATATCTTATTTAATTAATTTTTACTTTAGAGGTTGTTACATGAAAAGAATTTACATGAATAAATGCAACTGCTAATGTAGTTATTAAAAAGTTAAGATTTTGTTATTTTTCTGTTATTTTATTATTTTAAATGACCTTCTATATGAAGAATAAAATCAAAGTAGTTTTATAATATCCAAAATGTCTTCAATTTTCAAAATAAATTTCTGGATGACTACTAAATTTTACACAGTTCTGTTAAACAGAAATAAAGTAACATTTCTAATCTTCCAAGTTGCACTCAATATTTTGTTAAACCCTTTAAGTCCTTTGACATTTTATTTCACGATGGCAATTCATCCTAAAACCTGTGCACTTATGGCTAAAAATGGTCACCTACTGTTTAACACACTATAATCCAGAATCCAACTTTAAACCTTTAGTCCTTTTAGCCTACAAATTCAATAACTTATTAAAATGCTTTCCTACCTTAAAAAACATAAGCTGAATATGGACTTTCTTATAAGACTCTTCCTTATAAGAAAGTGCTATTTCACATGAACAAATATTTTTTTGAAACTTAGTACTAATTAATATAAGAAGATTGAGACTAATATAGATTTCCAGACTTTCTAACTCTTGAGAAGCATTCCTATTGATTTCTAAGTTTCGGCAACTCCAGGCTTCCAGGCTCTTTGCAAAGAATGGAAAAGGACTTTCTTATAAGACTCTTCCTTATAAGAAAGTGCTATTTCACATGAACAAATATTTTTTTGAAACTTAGTACTAATTAATATAAGAAGATTGAGACTAATATAGATTTCCAGACTTTCTAACTCTTGAGAAGCATTCCTATTGATTTCTAAGTTTCGGCAACTCCAGGCTTCCAGGCTCTTTGCAAAGAATGGAAAAGTTGTGAGCATTCTATACTAAAAAAGAGCTGTCAGGACACCAAGACTCCCTTGTTCTCCTGTATAGGAGGAGATATTCTTGCCTAAATAAGAACATACGCACCTGCCTTTAACTGTTGACGGGCTTCTGAAGAATGCAACAATCAGTTGTAACATTTCATTTACCAAAACTAAAAAAAAAAGCAAAAAAAGCCCACTAGAAAAAAATGCACAAATATGTTCTCATTGTTCTGTAATATGCTTTAGAAGTAACTTACTTTCCATTTTCCTAGCTTTTGTTATGAATGAAAGTGAAAACTTTCTTGAAACCTCACACAAAGGCAACATCAGGCTGCTCGGAGTAATTCTGCTCAAGTTCACCATTATCAATTTACATGCTTAAAATATGTTTGGCTGATAGAAAGTCCTATTTGCAGTATTTATAAGAATCATACATGCATCTTTCAAAACAATGAGACAAAAATACAGACACTTTTTTTGCTGATACTTTTCACAGGGACACATAGTTTTACAGTACAAAGAAATAGATGAGTAGATTAGCTTTCTCATTGCCAGGCAAATCTAAGTTTTGGTGGCTACTGTAAACTACATTAGCAATATTGATTGATAACGAATTACAAAAACAAACTCCTAAATAACATGTAGTGTAAGCATCTAAAATGGCTAAGCAAACTGATTAACTGAACATTAGCTATTTTATCGCTTGGTCCTTACACTGCAGGAACGATTTCACCAGTAACTTATTCATCAGTGACTTTAAAAGATAAATTTTATTAGAATATGACTCTGAAATACATAGCAGAAGGTTTATTTTGATATTTGTTAAGCAACTGACTACATATTGATGTCTGCAGGTTTTTGGTGATTCAAATTCCTTTTTCTAAGAGACATGAGATGTATGGCGTTGATCCAAATTGTTTTGAAGTAAATGGAAAAATTCCTTTTAACTTCAGTAGGCTGGATCAGGCCCTTGTAGAACAAGGACAGAAAGAAAGGAAACAGGATAACATATTTGAGAGGATTAGTTGAGTGCCAGTACAAAAATGTACAGCATAAAATACATTTTCAGATATGTATGAATGCACTGGAAGTGTAATATCTGAAACCATGCACTTACCAGCAACACCATTGTGCAAGATTTGCAGTAAGATATGTAGTTAGACATTTGTGAGACACTTGGTTTGAATATTCACTTTAAAAAATCATGCTAAAAATAATTGTAGTATTTTTTAAAATTACATCAGTCTGTAAAATTTTTCCTTCCATTAATTATTATGTAGAGTGGGGTATCACCTAATTGCTGGTCTTTGTTTTCTTCCTTTTATTTTCCTTTTTAAAGCCTTTTCTCATTTCATTTGCTTTTTATTTGAGTAGGTTACATGTCACTTAACTTGGGCCACTTGGCTGAGCCGTTAGCTCCCTCTGTGGTCAATAAAGACATGGGTTTCCACAGGAGAATATAAACCTATGATAGAATGCAATGAGTCATTATCCTTTCTCCACTGGTTTTAGAGAGAACCTGAAAAACTGGATTAGACTAGATTATTAGTTTTTAGATGCTTAAAGTCAGATAACATGAGCCCACTGTAGATACCTTGGTGAATAGATATTGACTTATGTAGGTTAATAATGTAAGTATCCCCGTTAATTACTGACACAACTCCATTGCACATGCATGTGGCTCGTCTGCAGCACAGAAAATTCTGTCATATATTCCTTCTGTGTCTGACCTTTGTTTGTACATATGTATCATCCACCCGCTGCCTAGTAACATCTTTAAAACTTCACGTAAATTTGCATTTCATCATTCCTCCACACCCACTATTCTCATTTCACCTATACACAAAAGCCTACCTAGTTTTGAACCCATCTTTCTATCATTTTTTCTTATTGCTAAGCACAGGAAAATTTATTAACTGTGTAATATTCTGACAATTTCATGCATTTTAAACTATATGTAAGAAGACATATTCTTGAAGTATATTGTATCAGTTAAATTTCATTGTATATGATTCTTGAACTGACAAAGTGCATAATCTTAAAGATATTCTTAATGCATTAAGCTCTTTTAGTGTTTATTCTTTAGCAATGATCAGTTTTCATTTGTAGGCTTTTGAGATTCCATAAAGACAGAACCCACAATTCCATTTTGAAAATTCATTTAAGGCATTCGAACTGGAAAGATTTTGTGATGAATTTCAGAACTGAATTGTTATGACTGTTGTAATGAGACACCATCTTACATTATGAGAGCAGAGTAACAAAAAATCTGAGTGCTGTCTATATCGCATTCTAGAATATAATTTCTTACAATAGTGGATTTATTTTATTGTACAACACTATGATCACAAGCTTATTTAAATGGAATCTAACAGCAAACTTGCATGCTAGGCAAACTACTGCCCACTTTTAAATAGAAACAAGTTAAAGTTATGATTCCAGACAGATTATGGTTTCACAATAAACAGAGTAAGATAGCTGAGAACCATGTCTCCAGAGGCACAATCTCTGTGTGTGCCAAGAGGCTGGGCCAAAAGGAAAATCTAGTAACTCCATTATACCTCCTGAATCACAATGAAGCACAGTCAATGCTGGCATTCAGACAGATATTCATGAGCCAGCCAGTGTTCTTCTGGCCCCAGCAGCAAACCACCAGTATGTTGGAGGGGGGTGGGGGGTGGGTAGAACATGACACTACACGACAGTCTGCACATATTTCAGAAGGTTTTGTTTACTTCATCATGATTCATTTTGAATTTGGTTCTGCTGACTGGTATGAGCTTAAGTGCCTTTTTCCTCTCCATTCCAAGACAGATTCTTCCGTGCTTTAGTTTGCTATCTCTGAGTGAATCAGGCAAGGCAGAGAGGTTGCCTCAAAATAACTTTGATATGACGGAAAAGCACAACGTAGTCAATCACGATAAAGAAATATGTACGCATTATGTAACAAAGCACTGAGGCTTAATGAACAGTAGTCTTGCTTTGCTGTGTTTTGCCAAAGAGAACCATTTGATGAATTCTATTTCCATTAGCTAGCACTTTTTTAATTGTAGGTAGCTCAGCTCAGTACAGTACAGCTACCAGCTTTCCTTTATTTTTTTGATGTACCCATGAATTCTCAATCCCTGTATGTTAGTTAGTTGTTCAGAGCCAAGGGAACACCTTTTCTCTTGATTAAACTGGTTTAAAAAGAATTTTGACTTGCTTAATTAGCTTCTCTAGAACTGCTAATAACCACATATCCTCCACTGTGAACCATGTAATTATTGTGACATTAATCCTCTCCCTGGGATACTTTATTCTTGATGTGATCATTTCTCTTTTTCGATTGCTGGCTGGTGATTTTATTACTGCAGAGTAATGAGCACCATAAGACATGTTTGACTATTACTCAGGATCTTCATTGTCCTTCCATATGATGCAAAGATTGTATCCATAAGTAGTAACAGCATGCTGGTTACTAGTGATAAAGAATTAAAATAACATAGAAAAAAAATTCAGCAAAGCTTTTGAAATTATTGTAACACTGTGGAACTGTTTTCATGCATCCCTGTATCAGTTTGTCACTCCATCACATCCATACCTCAGCAAGTTTGCAAAGTGAGGACAGAATGATGAAAGAAAGTATTATTTCATTTACTTTAACAGCCAGAAATACTATAGATCTCTTAAAGAACACACAGCCCTTATAATTCTCTCTACTTTAAGCCATGTTGTGCCTCCCAGTATAAGGAGACCAGTGTAGTTTAGTTTTTCTGGGGCAAGTCAGAGTGGCTACAAGCCTCCATAAGCTCTTTCTTCGTAGGTGGGGACTAGATAGACCATTCTTCTTTCTCTTTGTCAGACACACTACTGTTACACTGGGAGTGGGGTTGAAAGAAACCCTACAGTGCTTCTACATTGCTAACTATCCTATAAAGGTATTTACACTGATGAGACAGACCTGATTTTTAGACCTACAATATTGAAAAATAGACCTTAATGGATTGAAAAGTCTGAACCAGTTTGTACATACAGAAGGGTTTTGGAGAACATCAATTTGAAAATTCCCTAAATGTAACAGTAAAAGGTAGTTAACAGTAGAATCAGGGACATGGGCATTTCTGCCCTTGGCAACTTTGTGCTATCAAGGTTTGAGGAATAGCTTCTTTCTGGCTGGTGGAAAGCAAGCCTGTTACCTACTTCTCTTACATTTTCTAAACAGTCAAGCTGCATATATGCCATACCGACTTACATATCTGCATGACATCTGTGAAGCTACTTTTCGGTACTTCATGATCATGGGCATGAGTTGTTTTTTTCTAAGTTGTTGTGGGTATTGTTGCTTGATTGGTTTATTTCTTAGTCCTTTTTATATTTCAGCAGACAGCCTTAAAAATAGAAACAAATTGAAAAAAAACCCTAGAATGAGTAAGATAGTTCTGAGGAGTTTAACTACCACCAGTCATCTCCCTTGACTAATAATTAATTTACCGACTAATTTAGGTGACAAGTAATGATTCTTAAAATATTATTGTCATTAGCTGTTTCACATAAGAAAACAGAGTTACTATTGTCAGGGCTCTGAGGGCACTACCAGCCCTTGCTGGCCCTACCCAGCCTCCCCTGGGAACTCCTCCCACCTCTGCACGTGGACCCAGGAGCCCCATTTCAGCTCAGACTGGGGCCCTCAGTCCCCTGCCACATAGGAGTGCTGATCTCCAGCCCTGTCCCCAGAATGGACCTCAGGCTCATGCTTGTAGCCATGTCTCCAGACCCATTCTTGTCCCCTTCTCCTGCTGCTGGATGGATTCTGACATCAGCTCGTCACTTGCCAGCCCGGGACTGTTGATAGACCCCCTTACAGCACCCGGCTCTGCCCACCACGGTCAGAACCTGAGGGATGGTGCCCACTGGCGAGAGCGCTGCCGGGCCTGGGGTCACCCTTGGCTCACAGCTCCCAGTCCCTTAGGGAGCAGCTGGCCTTGCTGCACCCTGACACATATCTGAAGAAATGTACTCTGAGTGACATCCCGTGTCAGTGGCTCCAGGGCGCAAATTTTATTTGTAAATGGTTTTTGAAAGTGCACCATACCCTTCTCAGGTAAAGCTCTTTCCTTTATTGAAGACTTCATGATAGACTTTGGGATTCTTAATCTCCAGAGAGCATTATTTCAATAATCGTTACTACTCATTTATTATTTAATAATCTCAAATTTGTACATATAGTACAAGTCATGCAATAGTGTTTTTCCATAAATGACCACAACAAATCTGAATTTACTTCGGTATTAACTACCACTATTTCCACACTACGTATGATCAGATTTTTTTTTCTTTTTTATTGCTAAGGCTTGTTATACAAATTTTTATTGCCTGCATCTGGCTTGTTAAAATCTAATTTACAGTTTCTGCCTCAAGAGGGTAAGAAGTGGTGTCTGTGTGCTCCATTGTATATCCCTGAGAAACAATTCACTTTTGAACTCTGAATTTTTTCATGGTAAATTGGTTCTGTGATAGAAAAATAAACACATTTGTTTTCATGAAATGCTGTAGGGGAAAAGAAATCATCACTTCTTTCTAGACAAATAAGCTATAATGGAACCAGTATCTGTATTAGAAGTTGCCATTTTGTATTTTACACAGCAATACTTGGATGGTTTTTACCATTAACCACTCATTTGTTATCAAATCCATGTCATGAACATCCATTTCTGTTAAATAACATCTGATAATTGGAATCATACAAAATAATAATTTTTATATAGCAACACAGTGGGGTGGGGGGAGGGAGGAAACCCAGCAACATATAAGCAAAATTCCTGCTCCAAATGGAAGTTCTAGGTACTTTCCTTTAACCTTTCCATCCTCTAGTCTAAGTACATTTTCATTACCCAAATTGCCGTAAAAGCATTTTTTTCTGTTTTCTTTCATTTGTAATGACTGACTTCTCTAGACATCTAAAGTCACTACTCTCAAATACCCTTCTGTGAATCATCAGGTTACAAAACCACAAAACACATTGTATCAGCTTCCCACTTGCCTTCTGCCATTCAGGCAAAGTCATCTTGGCCCTTCACTGCCACTAGTTTATCACTAGCTTTTTTAATTTAAAGAAGGGGTCACTTTCATATTCATATTTACATAGATGTAATATTTTCACATGCCTGTTTATAAGGCTGCCAGTCAAAAGTATCCAAATGGATTAAAATCCAGGTAGCACAGTGCTACCTACCATGACAGGATGGATTGCCTAGGGCTCTGAGGAAGAAATGTAAAAGTTGGGCTTTTTGTATAGTAAACGTGAAAGATGAGTTAGTTATTTTGTTGCTTGCATTATTATTTTTTTAAGATTATCTTCTTAAACTATAAATTAAATAATTTTCTAAAGCAGTAGCACCTTTCTTGGAGACGGTTTGGTGGCTCACTATGACTGCCTTTGCTTTAGATGGCTTCAGTTCAGAATCTAAGCCAGGAACAAAAGAATCACGTAATTCCAGAGCAAAAGAATTGAAAAGTCAAAGCTAGAGACCTGAGGCCCAGAGCAAACACCGTATGAAAGCCAAAAGAGTTCAGAGACGCAGGCTGTCCGTAAGTACAGAATTGAGTTACAATCAGCTTGGGTCTGGCATTGCGCCATTAAGCCAATTACTTCTTGTCACTGACATGCATCGTTGCTACTACATTGTACCACAAGAAGGTGGTATACCTGGGCTTCATAATTACTGGACATCTGTTTTTGTTTTATTCCTTTATATTATACTATACTGTCCTGGTTTCGACTGGGATAGAGTTAATTTTCTTCCTAGTAGCTGGTACAGTGCTGTGTTTTGGATTTAGGAGGAGAACAAAGTTGATAACGCACCGATGTTTTAGTTGTTGCTAGGTAATGCTTACACTAGCCAAGGACTTTTTAGTTTTCCATGCTCTACCGACTGAGAAGGCTTGCAGGTGCACAAGAAGCTGGGAGGGGGGCACAGCCAAACTGGCCAAAGAAACTTTCCATACCATGTGACGTCATGCTCAGTACATAAACTGGGGAAAGCTGGCCAGGGGGGCCGCTGCTCGGGGACTGGCTGGGCATCAGTCAGCGGGTGGTGAGCAATT
>NW_008795259.1:9238947-9241972 GCF_000699145.1 Aptenodytes forsteri | reverse complement strand
CCACCATCATATGCCAACTCATTGGCAGTGATGACCTGGAAAGATGGAGAGGAACAAATGGTGGATAAATTCTCTGACCAACTCCGGCAATATGAAGAAAGTCTCTTCCTCCCTACGGGCCTGCATCTCGGCTGTGGAGAAACTGTCCTGGGAGTTCCAGCGATTCAAAGAGGGTATGTCCTACTCCCCACCTGTACAGACCAGTGACTCAGGCATTAGGAGTAAGCATCCCTCTGCTCGAGAGAGGATATAGTGCATACACACCACAGGCCACCCAAAGAATCTCATGCTCTACAGACCCCAAGATTAAACGTGAACCCAATTTTATTCCTTCAGAAGAAGCTAATAAATCCATAAAACTCTCCGAGAAGCAAAAGAAAGGGTCTGCTTAGCAAAAAAGAGCAGTAAAAAAGAAAAATCTTGTTGGAGACCAGTGACTAGTGGTGTATCAGGGATCAATACCGGGTCTGGTCCTGTTTAACATCTTCATTAATCATCTGGATGACAGGGCAGAGTGTACCCTCAGCAAGTTTGCAGACCACACCAAACTGGGAGGAGTGGCTGATACACTGAGGGTTGTGCTGCCATTCACAGGGACCTTGAGAGGCTGAAGAAATGGGCTGACAGGAACCTCAAAAGGAGAGGTGTTGTTCCACCTGTGGAGGAACAATACCATGTACCAATATATGCTGGGGGCTACCCAGCTTGGCAGAAAGGGACCTGGGGGTTCTGGTGGACACCAGGTCAAACATGAGCCAGCAACACTGCAAAGAAGGTGACTGGTATCCTGGGCAAAGTATTGCCTGCAGGTCAAGGGAGGTGATCCTTCACCTTTATTCAGTACTGGTGAGGCCACACCTGCAGTACTGTGTCCAGTTTTGGGCTCCTCAGTACAAGAAAGACATGGGCATACCGAAGAGAGTTCAACGAAGTGCCACAAGGATGATGAAAGGACTGGAGCACCTCACGGATTAGGAAAGGCTGAGAGAGCTGGACTGTTTAATATGGAGAAGGCTCAGGGGGGAATCTTATCAACGTATACAAATACGTGTAGGGAGGGTGCAAAGAGGACAGAGCCAGGCTCTTTTCAGTGGTACCCAGTGACAGGATAAGAGGCAATTCTGGGAAAACACCTTTTTCTTTTATTTTCTTTTTTTTAATGTAACTTGTTCTATTAAGTCTTGGGAAGATAAAAATCTCACAATCTGCACAACCTTAGCTAGGGCACCACTGACTGGCTGCAGCAAGAGTCCTGCTTTTTTCATGCTGAGTTTTATATAGGTTTGGAGTCAGGAAGTGGAGTCAACCTCACTATCTCTACAAACACATTTATAGATTCGGAGTGGGATGCATTAGTCAAATCAAATTAAATGGCCACATAGAAACCTTTGGCAACCCTTGGAAAAAGCGATTTATACTTCAGGGTTGCTACGGTGTGCCATCTGTACGGAACACAAGGCAGGCTGATAAAACAGTTAAACAGTTTTCTTACTATTAACTATATGTGTTAGCAATCAAATAAGTTGATATTCTCATATACTGGTTAATACTCAGTATCAGTCGATATTCAGTTTATCAGCTGATAATATAGAACACCGAGTTTAACCTGTTCTGATGGACATAAAATCAAGTGAAAAAAATTGGCTTTCTTGAAAGACACAAAGCCATTTAATTAAATGAATTTAAATACAGTTTCCTTAGCTGAAAGCTATTGATAAATCTTGAACTAGTGTAGAATCAACTACAGTCGGTGGCAATTCTAAGGCTTTTTGTTTGTGGTTCATTATCATTATTATCATTATTATCATCATCATCATTATTATTTCTTAGCCTGTAGCCAAAATGCTATATACATACACAAAAACTGATTGCCGACAACTGATTTTTCCTTACACAGTGCTCACTCACTGATTCCTTTTTCACCTCTTAAATAAATGTACTAACTGCAATTGCATAATTTAATTTGCAATAATCAGAAAAAAAATCACATAAACTATCATTAGAAACTACCACAAAACTCACGCAACAAAATGAAAGTAATACAGCCTTTTAGTTTAAGACAATGCTATAAAGAAGATATCCTCAAGAAGATTGGACCAGATAAATCTGTTTAACTCTTTAGTGTGTTATAGCAAGAGGAGTTTTAACTGAAAATGCTACAGGTATAGCTATTTAGATGTTGCATCTGTACCTGTTTCTTGGGGCTTTTAAATGGATGTTTCATCTGTATCTGTTTTTTGAGGCTTTTAAATGGAAGATCTTCATTTAGTCACACAATTTTTCAGGCTGAACATATTTAAAAAAGAACAGATGACCTTCCAAACTAAATTGGAAACAGAGCAGAGCCTTTGTAATAATTAAAAGTGTATACATCAGAGAAGGATTTGACCTTCCTGTTTCTTAATACTGAAGAAAATGCACGAAAGCTAAATAGAATGTGCTTTCCGACTGCTTTGGTATAGGGTAGGATTATGGGGTTTTACTTTAGTCAGTCCTCCTACCAGCCCATATTTACGTTATGCTTCAATACTCTCCATGATACTGTCCTCTAAAAATGTTACTCATTTATGCATTTTCTTCCGGCCTCTTTTCATCAAGCAACAAGACAGCAATGGAGATGCATCATTATCCTGCAACTACGGTTAAAGAAATGTGAATAATGCCTAGCATTAAATTAGCAATTGGTCTGCCGGCTCTTCTCAGGAAGAGTCCACCAGTTTTATTATCTAGACACTACCTCAATGGCTTGCAGCAGACGAGGGGTGAAAGGCATCTCTTTTTCTCATGCGTGAATAAAAAAACCTCAGTACCCCAGCAGGTGGATGGGGAGCATGTGAAAAAGCAGTGCCAACGGAAACACTCTTCTCCAAGTACCCCCCCAAATTAGCAGTTATTTGTAGCTGGTTTGTTAAATACGCGTAAAGGAATCATGTAGTGGTGGCACCTCCCCGGGAGGGGAGGGGTAGGTTTCCTAACGGAGCCTGGCGACCTCCCACATACCTGCCCCAGCCACCTCGCCGCCCTT
>NW_008795259.1:9212693-9238668 GCF_000699145.1 Aptenodytes forsteri | reverse complement strand
CCCCGCCGCGCCACGGGCTCCCCATTCCCACTGGAAAGGGGAGTAACTACCCGCACAGTACGAAACGCGCTCGGGGACGCGTATACGCGTGCACGCCCCACCGAAAGAGTTTCAGACGTTGCCGATGTCCGAATACGTTGCCGCGTCCTCACGGTGCGAGTTTGCATAGCTCTGCAGAGGGATTACCCGGTACCTCGCTTGAAGTTCTACTTCTTTTTTTTTTTTTTACATCATCTAATTTCTGAGTTA
Organism: Aptenodytes forsteri; assembly: GCF_000699145.1. Taxonomy (NCBI): domain Eukaryota; kingdom Metazoa; phylum Chordata; class Aves; order Sphenisciformes; family Spheniscidae; genus Aptenodytes; species Aptenodytes forsteri. The sequence goes on along the minus strand of NW_008795259.1, from coordinate 9,238,419 downwards.
CAGCGCTATTGTTATCTAAAATCACAGTCATAAACAAATAACTGGTATATAGTTACTATCACAGTGGTATGTGAATAGTAGTGGGGTTTTTTTTAAGTATGGCATGGTTTTCTTAGTTTAGTTATATTAAAAAAATATTTTCACTAAATTGCTTCCTTGCATTTTTAGATTTTTGTTCATTGATTGCTTTCATTTCTATATTGGGGTAATTTAAGAGTAAAAACAGTGCTTGACGTGAAAAGTCAGTGTTTCAGCTTTGACAATGACAACAGGAAATACTTCCTTTATATCCTTTCTTTTTCCAGATGAATTTGTTATATTTAACCCGTTAACAATTTTTTTTGGATGCCAGAAACGAATGTTTTGTCAAATATACTTTTCATAAGGGAAAAAAAAAAACCACCCTCAGGTTAGCATATGTAGACGTTTGTCACCATGCCAGGTTAAGCTGAAAGACCATCGAAGGCATCGGTTTAAGTACACGGACCAAGTGCTTTGATCTCTGAAAAACCATAACCCAAACCAATTTGATCCCACCACACGCTGCTCCCAAGAACGGATCCAAAAAACATTATCACTCCCCCAGGCACAGTGGAAGAAGCATAAAAAGTCTGAGGGCAGGCGTATGTTGTTGTGCATTACAACCACGAAAATATGGTTTTACTGAACTATATAGAAACACACTCAGGTTGTAAGCAAGGACCTAGCTGCTTATAATCAGGCAACAGGCTAGTAAAACAGACATCTAATGCTCTGTTTATTTGCCAGGTGGTTTGGGGTGACCCTTTCTTTTTCTTACAGGTATTACTGGGGGGAGGAGGGGGAAAGACCTACCGAGTTAAGTTTTTATCTTTAAGAGTTTGAAAACTGAAGAGAGAACCACGGGAGCTTGATAGCAGTGCATTGCCTATACACCTATGAATTATTAATGTATTTTTTTCTTAAAGCTCCTTCAGGATAGAAGAAAAAGACAAAAGCCAATAACAATAATGACATTTATTTTGCATCTGTTTCTGTTTGAAGTTCCTACTCATAGTGAGGAATGGCTGAAATGGCAGCAAAATATCCACAGCGAATAGCCATTAAGGTTTGAGGTTGGTATTGAATCAGAATTCACATTCGCATTTGATAATGTCAGAATCTTATCAGCAGTTCTCAAAGTGGTTACTGATGACAAAGTAGCACCCAGAAACTCAGAGTGATACTGGGAACCCATTTTATTAGGATCTGTACAAACATATAGTAAAAGAGAGTCCCTGCCCCAAGCTACTTGTAGTATAAGTAGGCAAGATGGAATATGTGGAAAATGAAGTAAGATAAAATAAAAGGTAAAAGAAATTAAGCAATTCCCAAAGGCTACACAACACAACTATTATGAAGCAGAAAACAGTCCCTGAATTCTGACCCACTGTACACCTGGACCTCTTGTGGCACAGGTTTCATTAGATTATTATCCTATAGAAAGTTCTCTTTCAGAGCCTGGCTGCATTTGACTGAGAACCGAAACACAGAAGCTAAAGATTTACCTGGTCTATGCCTCCAGAGTGTACGAAGCCTCACGCAGGACAGAAGTCGTTTATTGCAGCCCAGGGAAGAGAATGGCAGGCATCAAAAATTTGCATCATAGATAATAAGCAGCAAAGATTAGTTACTTAGGGTTATGCTACATCTGAATGTAACGATGACATGTATTACCTCCCCTGACAAAGGAGGTGTTCTCCTGTCTTTTTACCACTCATACTGGTACGTCATGTGCAAAAGAAGTAACATTTCAGAGATAAAGGACTGATATCAAACATGGGCACCCATATTTTTTAGGTGACCCAACCAAATACATCACTGATCTGGATTTTAACCTAGTTTATACTTAAGACTATACTTAAAACTAAGTATACCTCATCCTTGTAGGCTGATTTTCTTACCAGTTCATTTTCTTTTCCTTCCCCTTAACTGACTGGGGGTAGGGGGTGCTCTGATTCTCTGTGGTTTTCTTGTTCTCTTCTAAACTTTATGTTTTTTGAATCTTGAAAATGTTTTGGTTTTCTCTTCTCCCACCCCCCCCCCCCCCCCCCCCCCTCCCTCTTTCCTTTTTCTCTCTATTTTTTCTCCCTTTGTTCTCGTTAAATGTTTTTTAAGCACCAGAGCTGACTTTTCCCCACTTTTTATTTTAAATAGTACTGCAGCTCATTGTATTTTTCTTCGGCAGGGTGGGTCAAATCTGGCTCACTCTGTTCACATGGTTTATTCCAATTACCTTTGCTTTTCATTTCCACACTGTTGCTCGCTGTTACAAGGATGTCCTCATACTCTGTTGTTAAAATGCTTTGGGGAGGTCTATCAACAACATCCCCATTGTGGCTGCAAGACTTTTTTAGAAGAAAACCTACTGGTACGTGAGACTTCTATTTTTTTCTATGTACTCAAGTGAACTCTTCTTGCTAAATACAGGCATTGAAGTCAGATGAGTCACAACTTCTCATCCTGAAATGACCACCTGCGCTATTGATTTTTTCATCAGCCTAGTCAGTAAATGTTTTAGCTGCGTATATTCTTTCTTACAGGGCATGTTATATTTTGGAGATGTCTTTTTTCGCTGTCTTTGATTTTCTGTACTACCCACTCCAGCCTGAAACAGATTAATCAATGACATGGTCCCTACAAGGGTTGCTAATCATCCTTTGTTTTAAACTCTAAGAGTCTGTTCTCCAGACACAGGCACACACTCTTGATCTTTCTTTATCTTTTTCAATCCACTTTGTCTGGAGAGCTTCTCTCCTTTGAATTCTACTATGTCATTTATGTCCTGTTTTGATGATTATCCCTTCGATTGCGTCTTCTGGGGATCCTGTTCCCATTCACTTTCTCTCAGGGTGTTGACTGAAGGGTTTCGTCCCTGTTAGAATTTTCTGTGCCAACAAGTCTCTATTACACTTCCTTGGCTCTCGCCATCTAGTCTGCCCAGTGTCCTGTTTCTGCCTTCTTATGATACATCCTCGGGGAAATCCTGCTGCTAGTCTGTTCTTTTGTCTTGAATCTTTCTTCCAAAATCTTCTTCTTTGACACTTTTCTGTTGTCTCACAGAACTAACCAGTCACCCTGTCATTCACCTCAGAATCTTCTGGTTATTTTTTGCTTTCTGCTTTTCTTTCCCTAAGCTTTCCTGGATCTCATTACTTCATTCTTAGTAATGTTCTGAAATCCCATTTCTTACATCAGTTTCACACTGTAAAAATCCCGGAACATGCATTGGTCTTTCTGACATGCTCTGACCATTTTCCGTTCTGACTCTGTACCATTCCCCCAGGCCATCCAACGTGCAACAGAGATGAAACTATTTCTAACCTGTTGCTCAGCCATGTAAGCCTCTAATCCAGTTCTGGAGTCTTTTCACTCACTCCTTTTACTTTTTAGCATAAAATTCACACTTACTGAGCTCTATATACTCTTTTTTTCTAATTTACGTAATTAAGCATGTATAACAGGTACAACAGAAATCTGTACATTCCAGTAGAATTAATGTTCTGCTGGGAAGTCCTTAGTGGGGAGTGCAGGAGATACACACCGAGGAATTCCTGAGGATTTTGTTACCCATGTCAGGATGGGCCTGAGCCCACGGTCCTGTTCATGGACACAACATCTGAGCATTGTCAGAACTCTGCAGAGATTTCAAATCAAATTTTAACAGAGCACTTGTTCTTGCTGTTTTTTAAGACATATCTTTATCTGATATTGTATTTAATACCTGCTCCGTATTCTCAGAATAGAGGTCTCAATTAGATTTAACTATTCTATGTTGAATATTATAGCCCTGAGATCATTTTAGATAACTTTAACGTTCTGTCGAATATTATTCTGGAGTACGAGACTGTCTCTCTGAAATGCTGCTGTCTTCTTACAGGAGTTTACAGCCTCCTTCATGTCCTATAGATTTGAGGGACACAGACAGATTTGTAGGTAGATGCACATACATATATTAAATCACTGTTTATGGGTAACCTTATTATACTGGATATGGAGCAGGGAAAAAAAGAGGCACTTGTCAGTTGAAAGAACACATATGATGAATTCAGTAGCTAATACTAAAGACAAAATATAAACACACAAAAATATAAGGCAGAGAACAGTTAGATCTAAAAGAAACACCCTCTTGTCTATCAAAGAGGGGAAAAAAAATCCTAGAACAATAAAACCCACATATTCTACTGGGATGTGAGAAATGTTCTTTTTCAGTAATTGATTTGGTATTCTATTAGTAGCAGAATCTACGATAACTTACAGTGAGAAAGACAGGTTTAGAACCATCTTTGTATATGCATATGCTGAGGTGCTGAGAATTCTGAGAGTGGGGTTTTTTTTGTTTGTTTGGGTTTGTTTGTGCTTTTTTTTAATAGGCAGATGCTGAGGTGCTGAGTTTTCTGAGAGTGGGGTTTTTTTTGTTTGTTTGGGTTTGTTTGTGCTTTTTTTTAAACTCTATATAGCAGCTACTGGTGCTGACCAAAATCTATTCAGGTTCAAAACAAAGCATATGGAACATATGAATCTTGGAAAAGACCAAACTGCAGAGGAAGTTTATTAAAAAAGAAAACAACTAAAACATTAAGAATTAATTACTAGTAACTAGATTATAGTCAGTGAAAATCATAAAAGGGGATTATACAAAAAACAAATACAGTACAGTTAAGAAACAGCTGCTTGATCTTTTCTTTATTAAATGTTACACTGTTTATTCCAATAAAACACCCAGATTATGTTTTGTTTTGGTTTTTTTTTAATAATAGTACAGCCATTAAGACTGGGATAAACAATATCTATCCTGTAACATTTCTCATTTTGAAGGATTCTGAAATATATTACAAACATAATCCAATATAATGTAAAGTGAAGACCTCAATCATCATGAAGACAGACACAGTTTAAAACAGAAGAAAGATACAGCATCCAAATGAAACTTCAGATGAAGTTATTAAGGAGACAGAAAATAACAAAACTGATTAGAACTTGTCCAAAACACTCAAGTTAACAGTGCTACTCCTTTCAAGATGGCCAGTGTGTTTTAGTCATGAGCAATGTATCTGATTGGCCCAAAGGGACTAAAAAGATGGTTTGTTTCTGGTTGTCAGCATATTTTTACTGTGACATTTTTCTTAGCAGCTATAATCAACTCAAGCACCAACAGTGTCGCTGCTTCACAGCTCCAATAGCATGGTGCTCCTGTCTCCTTTCCCATCATGTTGCCATGGCTGTCAATGATTCAGTAGAACTCCAGAATCATAACTGTCACAGAAACACAAATATAAAATCATATTGTCAAACTGCCAAAGATTTCACTGCGATGATATTTTCTTGTTAAAGCCGGTCTGGTTTTAAATGTCCTTATCAGTGGAACATTTTCTACTTCCCATAGGGAAGCTACAGAAAAATGTTAGAAACGTTCCCTATATGCAGATTTTTTTTCTTTAGTACAGTCCTCCTGTACTGCCTCAGAGGCAGCTATCCTGATTGTTGAATCTCCAACTGGTCTTTTATAGCTAGCTAATTTTGTAGAGGTGCTGTGGGTTATCCCTCAGCTAAGCACCACACAGTTGCTCGCTCACTCTCCTCCACACCCCAGTGGATTAGAGGAGAGAATAGGAAGAGCAAAAGCAAGAAAACTCATGGGTTGAGGTAGTTTAATAAGCAAAGGGAAGAGGAAAAAGACAGAAAAAAACCCAAAACCCAAAGCAAGTTATGCAAAGGCAATCACTCGCCACCTCCCAGCCAGTCTCTGAGCAATGGCTACCTTCCCCCCCACAAAAAAATCCCCTCTGCTTCTTTTTATTGCTGAGCATGATGTTAGATAGCGTGGGATATCCCTATGGTGAGCTCGGATGTGCTGTCCTGGTTGTGTCCCCTCCCAACTTCTTGCGCACCCTGAATCTACTCATTGGGGAAGCAGAGCTGGAAAAAGAGGAAGGCCTCCATACTACGCATTGTTCAGCAATAGCTAAAACGTTGTGTAATCAACACTGTTTTAGTCACAAATGCAAAACACAGCACCATACTGGCTGCTGCAAAGAAAATTAACTCCATCGCAGCCAGACCCAGTACAAGAGGTCCCTCAAAGAAGTAGCCCCTCATCCTCCTACCTTAAGCTAAAGAATAAAGTTAGAAATTTTGTAGCATGGGGATGCCAGGACAATCACTAAGTGCAGTCTTATTTAGTAAGATTTCAGGTGCACTGGTCAAGACCTCTGGCAAATGTTGGGAAAACATGGAACTTGCTCTATGTATGTTTATTCTAGGTGTTTATTGCCCTGAGGGACTCCCAGGACTAGCTGGGACCATCAGAGTGCAGGGGAGAGTGTAATCTCTATACAACAGGGTGACAAAAAATTATTCAGCCCTATCTCACTGGAGAATTCTCTAGCAGCTTTAGGGCTGCTTTAAACCACAAGAGTAACAAACTAGATTTAATGTAGCTACTAGTAATGACCAAAATCTCCAAAGAATTTCAACTTTTCTGCATTTTGGAAAAGAAAAAGCTTTAGGCTCCAAGAAGATATTTTAGCAGTACTTGTAAATGACTGTATTCATTCTGTGAGGACATTCAGAAGCTTTAGTCGTGACACCACAGGTAAACGTAACTGGTATTACAATCAATAGTTCAATGTGTAGGGCACAACCATTTCCATTTTATAAGCCTGTACACTACAAGTATCTTTAAATCAGTTCAGCATTTGACAGGAAGCAGTGTTCCAGTTTTAGTACCAATTCAGTGTTTATATAGGTTGCATTTACAGGGTACCATAGCCGTTGAATTCTGTACAAACTAAAGTTTATGTACCAAAGCAAACATCTGGGAGAACTCCAGGGTATAAGTCTTAAGAATGTATAGCTAGGTTCTACAAATAGATAAAGAAAGAGCTGTGTATCTGGCTGAGGTTAGGATATCTTGGGAAGAATACTGTGGCTTAATTTGCTTATCATTAAAAAAATCAGGAGTCAAAAGTAGTATGAAGATGAGACAATGTTTGGCATCAAACAATAGATCCATACAGAGTTATGCCAGCTGTGATATTCATCGTTGCAGTGCCTAACTTTCACACTCCTGAAACAAAACACAGAGTCTAAACTGAATACATACTTTTCCTGTATTGAATGGAAAATGTTAAGGCACTAATCACATAATTAAGTTGCTAAGTTAGGCTTCTCATATCTTGTCAACTGCAAGAGACAGGCTCCTCTGAAACACAATAAAGAAAACAAGAAGAAAACTTTGGAGCTCCTAATCATTCTGTGAAGGAATTAGCTCTCTGCATTGGGTGTGTCTGATTTACATTGACTAAGTTAAATTCCACAGTTAGGTGATATAAACACTCTCACTTGATCAGTTCAGACCAGGATTCACAACAGGACTAGACTAAAATAGCTAATGGGATGTCTATAAAGGATTGTAGCTTAAATACTGCTGCTCTTGAGATATGATCCCCAGAACTTTGAGCGTGTCTCTGAAGAGAAGGATTCTGTGTTGACAACCTCGGCTGAAGTTAAGTGCCTAAATGTTTCTTCTTGAAAACAGGCAACAGTTATTTGAGGCAACAGCCTAGCTATTAGAGCACTCGCTCGCAACACGGGAGAGTTCAGTTTAGAGCAATTGTCAACATGAGACAAAATTATACGTCTCATCTGTCAGAGAAGTGCCCCAATCAACTGGCTGTTGGCTGTTCCGGGGTACTTTTCTTGGTGAAGCTATACCACTTTCCAAGAAGAATTAAAAGGATTAATGGGTACGTTTGTCCTACTTAAACATAATTAGTAAGGAAGAAATAGTATCTATGCACATCACTTAGTTCTCCCCATAACATCAGCATCATACTGGATCTGGCTTCATATAAACACTACGAGTAGTGTCTTAAAGGCTGCGTGGATTCTCTTTTTGCATGTCGTTCACTGTGGACAGCCTTTCACGTGAGTGTTTCAGAAATGATTCCACACGCACGCTTTGGCATTCCTTTGCCTATGGTTGTATCAGCAGAACCAAATCCAACTCCCAGGCTGTGTGATATGTGGATTAACTCATTTCACCATTGCCCCCTTTCTGGGGTGCGAATGAATAGTTTTGCCTACTCATGCCAGTCGAAGCTGAGACACGGTCCATTCAGCTGGTAGTGACAACCCTCAGACAACAGGCCTGCACCTGCTCTGATTCTTAACTTAAAGGATGGCTCTGTTTCAGTGCATTTTTTTTCATAGCATTGCCTTGGAGAGCTGTAGCGTCAATGAAGTCATTGTTTCCATCATTAACTGCTTGAATAATTCATTACTTAGCAGAAAACATCCCTTTTTGCTTTCTGTTTATTCCATTGTTTGTACATTTCAAAATAAATAAGTCAATGATTAATACAGTGACTATTTTGAAAAAGACTTTGCTTACCCAAGAAAAAAATGTTTGGCACAACAAGTAGGGAACTAAGAGAAAAGAAATTTCATCTTTTTGGTATTGTACACACACCCTGAAGTATGTGTTTCCAAGTAACTGCTTTGACTACAAATAAACGTAGCGACCAATAACAGTGAGCTGATTATTTAATGCATAATTATAATCATAGTACATAATTAATTTGTGAATAATAATGTCATAATTTCCTTATGAAAATAGATACAGAAATCTTCTAAGCTTGCGAAGCTGAAGATACAGATTAGTATCAGGACTAGAATAGTCACAAAGATAAACTGTGTTCCTAACTTGCACTAGTAAACAGTAGGGAGGCAATAGAGGACATAATTCAGTTCAGCATTCGCTTCATCTGCTTCCTGTGAGTTATGAATCATACACTGTGGGAATCGTTCAGTATCTAACCAAATATGTGTGGGGTATTTCCTAGATCCATCCTTAAGTTATTCCAAGGTTTCCACATACTAGTCTGAAGTGGCCTTTACTGCTTCATGTACTTTGATTTTTTTTTTTTAAGCATTTTTTGGTAATAGATTTAAATGATAGGAACTCAAATAGCTCAGTAATGCATCTGAAATTATGGATAATAGGATAATTGGCAAGATCAAGCTGCTGTTAAGGCATAACATAAGACAAGATAATAAATCTTACTTTATACGGTAGTAAAATACACTGACAGTCTTTAATTATTTTCAATATGGAGCAGCTCTGGAACTTAATCACTTAGTGTAGCTTCCTAAATTATTCTAGAAGCTTGTTAGCAACAGTTTGTGTAGGTTAAAAAAATACAAAAGCTTCTTTTACATGCCTCTCCAGAATAGGAAAAATGTGAAGGAGTGATAAAAATTAAAGTATGATTTGTGTGAATAAAGCCAATGAGGAATATGTAACATAGTAGTATAATGTATGCAGCACAACAGTAAACAAATGGAAATGCAGAGTGAATAATGTTGAGTAAATAAAAGTAAGTTGAACCAATATGGCCAAATTCTAGTTAGCATGGTTGTATGCAAGGAGAGGACCCAAAGTGCATAAAGGCTACCTATAGACCTGTAAGAGGTTAATCTGCTAAATCAGAGGTTAACCTCTGTTAGCCTAAATCAGGCTAATCAACGGTTAGCCTCTGTTCTGAGGATGTACCGAGGCTAAAACACAGGAATCATAGAATAAGATTCTGATTCTTGCTGAAGCCGGTAGGATTTTTACAACTGGTTTCAGAGAGCCCAGGATTACATCCAATGCGTTTGCAAGTACGTATGTGTATAAATAAATGTAAATATATGCACACAAGAGAACATGTAAGAAGCTCTATGCAAGGTAACAAAGAGGATATTGTTAATACTAATAAATTAGCAGTCCTTGGGCAATGAAAACTGAGATTAACTATGGGAATGAGTTGAGAGAATTGGGGTCCAACACATTTTTGAAAAATTCATTTTAATGGAGTTCTTATATTACTAATGCAAGTAAAAGTGCCAAACAGAGTTTTTAATAGAGTTTCTGCATAAATTATGCTTGTTTGATATTCATAAAAATCTCTTTCTCTCCATACATAAGTGGGAATGTCTCCTTTATAGATCCCTGGAGCATAAAACTACTGAAAGTGGGGGCAAAATAAGCCAAAAATTGGTGAAAAATACTTTCAAGAGGAGGTTTGGTTTTAAGGCACTGGAAACTTCCATACCATTAATTGCACATAATGAGGAATTCTTCATTTTACAGTTTACAAATGTTTTTGGAAAGGACATTAAACTGTACAGCCTTTCCTGTGTTTTCAAGTCTCATTTTCAAAGTGACCGAAGTAATTCAGGCTCAAGGGGATGGATCATCTAATTTTCTGTACCCAATTGGCACTATCCAACACATTGTAGTAGACTATAATTTCATTTGGAGTTTGGAAAAACTGCATTATTCATGCATGAGAGAGGAAATAACAGGTGTATTAAGATAATTTTGAAATAACTCCTACAGCACTATTGACAAGAAAAAAATCAAAAAGGAGAAAAAGGACTTCAATAAATATTTGTAGAAGGGCAGGTAAGTATGTATGTATTTTAATAGACATATATATGTAGAAGTACGCAGTCCTTTTAAAAACATTATTCTTAGCCTAGAATGTTATGAATTTCTAATGATTTTAAAAAATCCTATCTTTTTCTGTAACTTGGTAACAGTTTTTTGCCTGTTTGCAGTCTGTTGCAAAACACATATAATTGTTTCCTAAAAAGGAACTTTTACTGCCATGTCTCAAGTTTTAAATACCTCAGGACACGGGCTATTTCATTTTGCAAGTCTGCCCATGCTTTGTGTAATGGACTTTCATAGCTGGGCCCCTGAGATCTATTACAATTTAAATTAAAATTAGTCACAATAACAACAAACATTCTAACACAGTGATGCTAGCAATGCTATAAGGTCTGCAGTTAAAGTTATAATTATGGTAACCATTGTTCAGATGAATTACAAATCCTAAGATCATCCTTACTGACAATCCCCTTCTACTAGTGCTCTTAAAAAGCTACTGTAGTGAGACACACTATCACTGCTGCTGTAGGATTCTGCTCTGGCACAATGTAATTGCATTTTTAACATGCTGTTCCTACTTTTCTCAGAGCACTTGCCAAACCGTGGAAGTACTGCATTAAAAATAAAACCATGTGTATGGAATAGGAGAGACATGAGATACTCGAAAGGGAAAAGAAACAATTAGTAGAGTTTTAGCTGTCTACTGGACATTAAGAGACAGTCCCTTTCTTCTTTTATTGTGACTTGCTTAGTAAAGCTGGGGTGAGTTTCCTCCACCTTTCATGAGCATCCATCTGTGCCCCTGGTTTCCTTTGGCACGTCTACTCAAATATGAATTTCTTGTGTGCAGGGACTGTCTGATACGGTCTTTAGACCATGCCTGGGCACTTTGATGCCACTGCTTAACAGACTCCAAGGCCCTGCAGCAAAACAAAAGCTGACAAGTAGCAGCACTGCTATCAGAACATGTCAACAGTGTATTTTTAAGGCCTCATACAAGGAATAGGTTTTGAAAGGTATTTGGTCAAGGGAACATAGCCCAGTATCATTTTTCCATTGCCACCAACTTGTCACTGGTGCGGGGCCTCGGGACATGCCCAGGCTTGACTTGACCTGGGCTGGTTTTAGCCGTGGCAAAAATTGCTTCCTAGGGACCAGGAAAGTATCAGGTAGCCTGTTTCTCCCTGAGCACGGACAAAACCAACCTCGGTCATCGCTGCATAGCAAACAGTATCCCTTTCTGTTCTAAACAGTTATTGGGGCCAAGCGAAAGTGTAACTTTAAATAATAGCTAGTGGGTGAGCACAGTCAAACTTCGGCTGGGAACTTAATGGGGAAAAAAACCCAAACCCAAAACAAAACGGGAAGCAGACCGTTAATTTGTAAAGGGAACCCCGTGCGGACCCAAGGCTGAGGAGGAAGATGTCAGCCGGGGTCTGCTGGTATTGGGTGAGAGGGAGCCAGGACAGGTTTTGGCAGGAGCCGCTCCGCCCCGCGCTCGGGAGCCACCTCCGAGCCCTGGTCCTGCCCCCGCAACAGCGCCCTGCCGCATCATTGCTTCTCACTCACGTGTTCAGTGAGTGCTACTGGGCAGCATTAATAATACATTTTTTTCGTAAGTGGTGCTAGTGTCCTAAGAGCCACTGACGTAACAAAAAGGTGGCTGCAAACAGCATGGAGGGGCCTCCTTGAGGGCAGCGAGAGCGGTGGGAGTACAACAGGGAACGGCCCAGCTCTTCTTTCCCCAGGCACTGGGATCCTCCTTTGGCACCCGCTGCCCTCCTTTACAGGGTTTAGGGTGAATACGCTCCTTTCGTTCATGCTAACACTGAGGGGTTTTTTTTTGACACAGGAGGAGAGGAGACCCCAGTGTAAATAGCAGAACAACCCCAGCCGCGGCTGTTTCCTACATGATGATGTGTTTGAAACCAAAATGTTGTGCAGGAGGAGGAAAAGTGTCAAAATTGCAAACAAAAGCTGTTTTCCTGCTGACTCTCTTTCTGCACAAATTATTATGCTAGAGTTCTTGCTGCTTATTTTCTACTTAATTTCTGCATGAATAAAGGATACTCTCTACACATTCTCAGGAGTATTTCAGAGAAGGCTTGATAATATTTAATGCAGTGGATTTCTAGGAGTGCCTCACTAGAAAGAGTAATACTAATTTTATATTAAAAATTAATTTACTTATGTTTGACTTAAAACTTAGGGTAAATACAGTCTCAGATTTTTCTCTTGAGGTACGACAGAAGTTAAATCGTTACTGAACAAATTTGGTGTGATCCGACTTACCGCCATCCCCTTATGGTAGTCCACAGCTTGAGTTGTTATTAAATGATCAGGTGGTTTTCAATGATCAGCACCATCTCCTTTTTTCTTTCTTTACAACTGAAAGCTCATTTTCAGCCTTATTTTTGGAGGCCTAAGATGAAAACAGAACAAAGAAAACTGAGAGGATTATTATAATTGCAGAAAACAGTGGGCTTTCTTTTTTTGTTTATTAATTAGATAGTGACAAAAGACAAGAGTAACAGGGAGGAGAAGCATTTTTAGTTAGGATGTAGTGATCTTCAGTTTCCTAGACACGGAAGTCTGATGCCATTTCAGGCAAGCTAGCTTATCCCTCTACACTTGCAGCGCCTGCTCTTGAGAGCCACTGGTCTGCTATAGGTCCAACGTAGGCAGATGTGTCAGCTGCCCTCACGTTTTTGAAAGATCATGAGACACAAGTCACAAGTCAGGAAAATTAACTCCATCTTTGGTTTTCATTCAGTGGAAAAGAAAAAGTGAATTGGCATTATTGAATTCCTCTTGAAGTGTGTGGTAGAGCATGTGAGATCTTTAAGGAAAGTGATTATAACCAAGATAGGAGAAAAAAATTAATCATAACTGTATAAAAAGGTTATGTCATGTAGTTTACATGGGCACCTACATATCTTATCTTATTCAGTGATGTTTGCCAGTACCAAAGTTATATAAGCTTTGAAAAGCCAAACACACATTTACATCTCCCTCTTTTACAAATTGAAAACTATACAACAGCTTATTTTATAGTGCTGAATCACATTCAACTTCATAAACTGTTTTAACCATTCTATAGAGCTAGATATGGTATAGAATTTGATATTCGTATTGACTTCTGAAGAAGTACTTCATTCTCTGCCACAGTTGCTGTTATCTCGTAGATGTAAATGTGTAAAGTCCTGTATTGCCAAGGTACACCAAGTCACCGATGTGACTTACAAGTTGCATCGCTAATTCCCTTCTGAGGTGATAAGCTGCAACTGCCTGCTGTAACAGGTTACATGTGATATATAAAAACCAACAACTAATCACACAAACATAGCAGCCTGAGCTCACAGAAGACCTTCATTCATGTAAACTTTTGTCTTCAGGTTTCATTAACTTACTCTTCCTTTTGGTTCAGTTTTCATGAGGTTTTTATAGGCATTCAGATCACTTCTCTTTTCCCTGTCGAAGTTCTGACTAAATTCAGAAGCTGAAATTTCTAGTTACATTCAAGGTGGTGTTGGTTAATGTTTAGTAGACCCTGATCTCAAATTCAGAGGTAAAAATGGAATTATTCTAGATTCTACATTCTTGTCAATCAGCTTTTAAATATCGTGGCTCCATTCCCAAGAATGCACTCCATATTTGCTTGAAAACACCTGCAACAGCATCTTGCATGGGGAAATCCATAACTTTTTGTCCTGGTCCCCTGACATGGGACCCATTTTAAACTCCCCATGGGGCTCTCCCCACCCTGCCCACAGCCCAGACCCCCCTTTCAGCCCCATGGGGCTGTGAGCCCCTGCCCAGCTCCCAACACCCCTGGCCTTCGGCCCCACAGAGCCGAACCCATCTGCAGACCCACATCCTGGCTTTTCTTTTCAAAGTCATGCCTAGCAGAGTGCAATACCACCAAACCTGGACTGGAAAACCTACCTCCGTCCACAGGGACACTGCAATACCACCAGAATCCTACCTTACCACAAGACCTCCTCTGTGGTATTGCAATGTCACCAAACCCCCATCCGGACTGCAGACAGGAGTTTGGGGACAATAAACCCATGATCTTTGAGCTTCCATGTGGTAGCCCTTAGGTCACACAACTGCCTCACCACTGCAAGAACTGCAACGGTTGTTGCAAGGGTAAAATAACATGTGCAGTGCAATTTGATAGGCAGGAGCTACAGCCAAGTCGGGTAGGAAAGTTGCTACATACGGAACACAATCTCAAAATGCATTTTACTGAGTACCTGTCAGTAACTTCTGGCTCATTCTTGCCTTGCAGTTCCACACGATACCTCTTCTTCTCCACCGGCTGCTGCCACGGAAGGAGGACACAATTAGAACAGGCAAGAGCCAACTCTTCTGCCTGAAGGACAGCAGCACACTGACCACCCCTAGAAGGGAGCTCCCCACACCACTGCTGGCCACTGGCCAATCCCCTACCCAACACCCCCCCCCCCCCCCCGCCCCCAACAAAAACCTCCGAGCTCAGCTTTCCTCACCCATCACTTTGCACAGCAGAGCTCCAGCTGGTGCTGGAGATGTGCCCAGAAGCAGGCATCCTGGGCAAATGGAGCTGGGCATGCAAAGCAGCAGCCACAGAAGCTGCACCCCTGCTGATGGGGGGCTCGAGCTGCTGGCTGGACTGCAAAGTACCTGGGACTCCAGAACACTGGCTGGGCCCCGAGTTACAGGGCAGCCCTGGTCCCAAAGGCCAAGGGAAGCTCTTTCTTTCTCTCCCATGCAGGGTGTCGTGGTTTAACCCCAGCCAGCCACTAAGCGCCAAAGAGCCGCTCACTCACTCCCCCCCCGGTGGGAGGGGGGAGAGAATCAGAAGAGTAAAAGTGAGAAAACTCGTGGTTGAGATAAAGACAGTTTAATAGGGAAAGCAAAAGCCGCACACACCAGCAAAGCAAAACAAGGAATTTATTCACTACTTCCCATCGGCAGGCAGGTGTTCAGCCATCTCCAGGAAAGCAGGGCTCCATCACGAGTAATGGTTACTTGGGAAGACAAAACGCCGTAACTACAAACGTCCCCCCTTCCTTCTTCCCCAGCTTTAATATGCTGAGCATGACATCACATGGTATGGAATATCCCTGTGGTCAGTTGGGGTCAGCTGTCCCAGCTGTGTCCCCTCCCAGCTTCTTGTGCACCCCCAGCCTACTCGCTGGTGGGGTGGGGTGAGAAGCAGAAAAGACCTTGACTCTGTGTCAGCACTGCTCAGCACTAATGAAAACATCCCTGTGTTATCAACACTGTTTCCAGCACAAATCCAAAGCATAGCCCCATACTAGCCACTACGAAAAAAAATAACTCTATCCCAGTGAAAACCAGCACACGGGGGCACCCTGACCTGCACCCCACTAACAGGGCAGTCACCCCACACAAGCTGCCAGCTGAGCATAAAGGCTCCCAGACCCACAGCCTGATTACAGCCAGGTCAACACCCAGGGAGCCAAAGAGCTCAGCCTTCCCCCACAGTAGCAGGAACAACTCTCAGCAGCCAGGCAGTGGGGAGTAGTAGGGGCAAAGGCCAGGGGGCCGGGACCCCAGCCCCAATGATAGGGAGGGCATGCCCAGCCTGGCCCCATGCATCTTGGCCCCACACCCCTGAAAGGCTGGGGCCAGAGATACCTGCCTGATTACAGGGGGTCCCTCTAACCACCTCCTGCCAAGCGGGGCAGCCCAGGACAGGGACATGCACAGCCCTGCCTACAAGGCGCTCCCCTGCCACTTGCTTGGTACTCCCAGCAAGCCCCACAGAGGAGCAGAAGGCACCAGCCTACACCCCAGTTACATGCTGGCCCTCCTGGCTGCAGCACAACAGCTCCTCTCTCTTCAGGAGCCCTGGGAGCCACCTCGACCCCAGCTGTGGGGAGGTCACCCCAGCAAAACCAGCGTCAAAGCTGGGGCTGCGCCCTCCCTCTGGCACACTACTTCCTCAGCCTGCACACTCTAAAGGGCCAGGGAGGGCTCATTCCTGCTGCCTGGCTAAAGCAGCTAGCTGCAGCCCTGCAGCCTCCCCAGCCCTGCTTACAGGGAGGGCAGGCAGCTCCTGGGGACAGAGGGCTCCACAGCTTGGGGGACACACCCCAAGTATAGGGCTGTCATGCTGGCAGCTTGCCAGCAGGACAGGCGGCCACACAGGCAGGGACCCAGGCCCTGACTACAGGCAGGTCGCCTTGCCCACACTACTACCAAGTGGCTTCGCTCTGTCCAGAGAAAGAAGGAGCAAGCCTGGACTCTCCCTCCACTCGCCAGCTGATGCTGTACAAGGCCCTTGCTCTCCTGGGAAGTTCAAGCTAAGCTGCAGCAAGTTTAAGAGCCCTAAAGGACAAACTCTCTTACTCACTCACCCCAACATGGAGAAAGACGGGGACAAATATGACTTTCCAGAGGAGAAAGAGTGTTCTATGCAGACAACCTCTGTGGACCAAGCCCTAGCCATGAGCTGCAAAGAAAAGCCTCAGACCTGCCCCCCCAGGCAGATGGAGGCCAGAGCACTCAACATGCTATGGGGCTTCACAGGTTGCCAAAGGCTGTGCCACACCCTGACTACAGGGGGGGTCACGCTGGCCAGGCCGCCAGCAGGCAGAAAGATGCAACCGCTGTGGCTGGAGGAGGAGTGGGGCAGGCAAATGGCCCTCCCCTGCTTACAGGTTGGGCTTGGGATCCAGAGAGCTCCATTTCCCCCTCAGGTGCAGAGACAGTGACTCTCAATGACCCTCCTTACAGGGCTGTCGCTCTCCCCAGGCAGCCAAAGGAGCAACACAGCAAAAGGCCAACACAAGCAAAGACCCAAACTCTGGTTACGGGGAGGTTGCCCATGCTGCAGCTTCTCCACCAGCTGCTGCCAAAGAAGGAGGACACAGTTAGAACTGACAAGTGCCAACTCCTTACTGCTATACCCAGGAAGCACTGACTTTTGGAGCACCGCTGTGTCAGTCTGACCTGCGTCTTCCCTGCAGCACATTTCAAGTGTAATTTTCCATCCTGGCATCCCCCTCATCTTTTTTCCCCAGTGTCACTCTCTCTCCCTACCCCTTAGCCCCTTCACTGCACAAGAACCTCTTGCTCAACTCACGAGGAAGTTCTGGTGATTCTTTTCTGCCTTCCTCTGTAGACAATGTGTCCATGATTTTCTCTTGAACTTGAGCTTTAGAGCTGTAAATTAAGTAAAATGTCATAGCTTTGTTAAATCCAATCAATCCCTACAAGGATTCTTTTTTTCTACCATTAAAATCCTGCTCCATGACCCTCTGTTCATCCCTCCTGCACCTTAATGCTTAGAGCTAGAGCAACCTCACAAAGACAGCTTGTTCAGCATGGCCTCCTCAAAGCTTCATCCTTTCCACCTCTTGCAACATCACTGCTAATGTATTCCCTAATGTTCCTCAGATTTCACCCTCAAAAATGTTCACCCTATCCTAAGTAACCTCAGCACTACTCATCAGTCACAGCGCTCTCCCCTGGGGCTTGCTCGGTCCCCTTAGTTACCTCAAACTTTCTCCTCCAAAACGTTGATTCCTCCCTTAAGAAAGCTAAGCCTTTCTCTCCAAAATGCTTACCCTGTACCCTCTGAGGTACCACATATATTCCTTAAAAACTGTCCCCTCTAAGTTACTTCAGCTTTCCCCTCCAAAACATATCCTCTGTCCCTATACGATACCTCAGATTTTTCCTAAAATGTGCTCTCTCTCCTCTTACCTCAGATTTCCTCCCACCCAAAAAAGCTCATTTTGTCACCTCAAGTACCTCAGATTTTCCCCCCAAAATGTCACCTGTTTCCTCTAAATTTCCTCAGCTTCTTCCTCAAAAAGCTGATTTTGTTCCCTCTAAGTTACCTTAGCTTTTCCCTCAAGAGATGTTTCATTGTCATCTCCGAGTTATCCCAGCTTTCCCCACAAAATGTCCTGTCTCCTCTAAATTACCTCAGCTTTTCCCTCAAAAAAGCTCAATTTGCCCCCTTTAATTTACCTCAGCTTTCCCCAAAATTGTGCCCTCTGATTTACCTCAGCTTTCACCCCCAAATGTGACCTGTCACCTCTAAGTTACCTCAACTTTTCCCCAAAAAACATCTCCTCTCTCCCCAAGTTACCTCAGCTTTTCCCTCAAGAAATGTTTTTGTCATGAGTTATCCCAGCCTTTCCCCCTAAAATGCACCTCTGTCCCCTGGAAGTTACCTCAGCTTTTTCCTCAAAACCACCTCATTTTCTCCTCTAAGTTACCTCAGCTTTCCCCGAAATTGTCCCCTCCAATTTACCACAGATTTCCCCCCCAAAAAAGTCACCTCTGTCCCCTCTAAATTACCTCAGCTTTTCCCTCAAAAAAGCTACTTTTGTCCCAAGTTACCTCAGCTTTTCCCCAAAACCCATCTCCTCTGTCCCCTCTAATTTACCTCAGCTTCTCCCCTCTAAGTTACCTTGGCTTTCCCCCAGATAAAATTCCCCTAAAAACCTGTGCTTTCCTCTGAGGTAACTGCCTAGTCCCTGCCCAGTACTCCCCCTCTGTAATAGCCCTGCCTCTGCCCCAGGGCGACTCCAAGGTTTATTACTAAACCCTGCAAAGCGCACCCTAGCCGCAGGTGCCCACTTCGGCCGTGCGGCTCGTTCTCGCTTAACGGCGGAGCAGCTCCGCGGGTGCGGCTTTAAAGTAGCCGCCCACGAACAGCTCGAGGGCCAGAAGCGGCGGGAAACGCCGCCCGCTTCCGCCTCACAGCGGAGGGACTGCGCGAGCCGCCGGCGGTTGCCTGCGAGCACGCGCCCCGCTCCGGCTGGGAGATGTCGCAGTGCCGCACGGGGAGAGCGGGGCACCCCCAGTCCCCCTCACTGGCAGACCGGGACACCCAATCCCCCCTTACTGATAAATGGGGCACACACAGCCTCCCTCAGAGACACCCAACCACCCCCTGCCCCACAAGTGACAGACGGGGCACCCAAACCCCTCCTTTGCCACACAAAGCACCAACAGTCGCCCTCAGTGACAAACGGGGCACCCACACTCCCCTTATGTGATGTTAAGGGCCACCCCTCAGTGGGGTGGCCCCCAAGATAAAAATTTTAAAGCTTGGCTTCCCCAAGCTGGGGAAGAAGGAAGGGGGGACGTTTGTAGTTATGGCGTTTTGTCTTCCCAAGTAACCATTACTCGTGATGGAGCCCTGCTTTCCTGGAGATGGCTGAACACCTGCCTGCCGATGGGAAGTAGTGAATGAATTCCTTGTTTTGCTTTGCTTAAGAGATACACGGGGCACCCTCAGGCACTCCCCTAGTGACCCTCGGCGCACCCTCAGGTGCCCTTTGGTAAAACACAAAGCACCCCGAGGACCCCTCAGTGACAGGTGGGGCACTCTCACCCCCCCCCACCCCTCCCAGTGATGCTCAGGACAGCCGCAGACACTCCCTCCCGTCACCGATACATGAAGCACCCACAGGCCCCTTCAGAGCACCCAAAAATCCCCTAAATGACATTCAGGACATCCACCCCACACACACTTGGCAAAGCACAAAGCACTGTCAGACCCCCTCAGGGCAGTCTGTGGGCTCCTCTGAGCTCATTTTAAGACAACAGGCCCTCTCATTTCCTTTTGTTTTCTTTTTTTTTTTTTAAATTTGTTTTTACTCAAAACAAGCATTTGGTACTCTGATGTCATTTCCCCAGGTTTTCACCCACTTAAGGTGATTTTTATATAAGCAAACCCATTTTAACCTTTTTCCACATTTGTGCTGCTGCTTCCCAGACCAAGCACTCTGGCAGTATCACTCCTCCGCCAGCACCAGCTCCAAAGGCAGCAGGCTGTAAGGCAGTGAACCTGTAAGCAGGGGAGGGCCATTTGCCTGCCCCACTCCTCCTCCAGTAACACAGTGTCCAACACAAGGCAGCAGCCTACATCCCCATACAGCTGGGAATGTGCTGCTCATTCCCAGCACAGGAATGAGTGGCTGGGGAAAGCTACAAAGCTGAAGGAAACAAGGCTGTTCCCTGCACATTTTTAAGCATTTATTTCATAGATTTTGCTGACCTTTCCAGCTGTACAGAAGCTGCCATTGTTAGTAGGAAAATGTACATTTTCCCTTAATCTGGGTCAGATTACACCCCTATGGGTCATCCCCCAGGGGTCCTGCCTGCTCCCAGGCTACCGCTGCAGACATGCTGCATGGTGGGGAAAACTGCCAGAAACTAGACCCAGCAGCCCTGAGCCAGCACAGGCACTAAGGCTAAGCGATCTCCACCTCCAAACCACATGCAGGACCCTTTTATACCTCACAGTTGGCTGCTAGACACACCCTTCAGCTTGCTTAGTAGCTACAGGAGGGAGAACTTCCTCTGAGCCTTGAGTCAGAGCGGACTTTGAATATCTGGGTGGCATTAAGACCACACATGCTCCACCATCCCCCCTCTTGGCACAGCAGGCAGGAAACAGGATTGTACAGAGACTTTGAAGACCCAACTGCCAGCAGTAGGCAAAGGACAGAGCAGAATGATAATTGCAGCCTCACAGATGAGGTGGTGAGCAATCCAGAGACTTCAGCTCCAGGCTGCATCTGGCCTACACGAAACCAAAGCAAACTGTTACCACAGGTTTAACTCCCCAAGCAGTATCTCAGCACTGCGAAGTGCTCCCACCAATCCACCCAGTCTCCTGCCTAATACCTGCACCTGCCTGTTTCTCTCTGAAGCACTAATCCCAAGCATGCTGAGGACCCTTCCAGCACCTCTCAGCTCCTCCACATCACACTGCAACATAAGCAAAAAAATTCTCATTATGTCCTGGGAAGCTACTTATAGGCATCCCAGCTGCCTTCCTGGGGTATCCAGGTGGGAGCCCTCATTGCAAGCGCCTAAGGGGCAATTTGCACAGGTGCAGCCCAGCCTGATTTCTTGAGGAGATCCATTGACCCTTGGATGTATATCATCCTGGAGCTGAAGTCTAAACAAAATATTTTAGACCCTTTGCATGAAAAAACATTGTCCCTGTAGTGTATATGATAAGGAAGTTATTGCTATTTTGCAATAGTCTCCTTGGTGTTTTTAGAAACCCAACTTATGAAGAAACCCCTCTTCTCTGCCCTTCCTGTGCAATAGTAGGAAAAAACATGGAAAAAAAGATTTATTATCTCTTTTTTCCTGCTCTGATTCTCACGCCTGCATCCTTCCACTTCCTGAAGTCGGATTTATGCCTTTCATTCCTTTGAAATTCCTGGGTGGAAAGATCTGGCCAGTCTGATTACCACAATATTCCCCTAGAGTGAGGAAGCTGAGCCCTTTGAAATATCCAAAGTCCTAGAATAAGTGTATAAATCATGAGATCATAAAATAAATACAAGAAATTGCTATTTAGGTTCACCTGCTGGCTTGGAAACCTTTTTAACAAGCATGCTTTTCAGCTGTTTGTTGCAAGGGCCATGTCAGTCAAGACAGGTTCTCTGCTTTGCAAGCAGCTGAGCATGTGTGATGAGCCCGTTGTAACATGACACGTGCCATTTTACTCTTTCCACAGGACAGATTTTATTCATGTTGTGAATCTCTGTCTTGAAGAGACTCAGATTTCAGCCAAAATGAGCACTGGGCAAGATACTCTGACAACAATGCGTAGCAGCAGGACCACCAGCTAGGCTAAGGGAAATAGCAGAGAAAATGTATTCCTCAACATACACTGTTACCCAGGGGAAACACGTTTGGTTTTGTGCAAGAGGGCATTTGCTTTCTTGCTTAATGTCAGTATTTGTTTTCCTTTGGAAATGCCTATTTAATGGTAAGTCTGGAGCTCAGCAGAGAGGTGAGGCTTCCAAGACCAGCTTTGTGAGCTCAGGCTGGGGAGGCTGGTCCTGGCACTAACATTTTCTCTGCTTTCTCTGGGAAGACTCTCTAGGGGCTGGAGCAGTGAAGGGAAAGTGCCTGGACTCTGGGATCCCCACACATACTTGCAGACAGACAGTTGACTTCGGCGGGATGCCAAAGCACCCAGTTCTTACTCCTGTATGCTTTTCCTCGCTCGCTCTCCCTCTGCGAGGGAGATACATCACTGCCTACAGGACAGGTAGCTGCAGAGGGCAATGCAGTTTTTCATAGCTTGCCAGCCATCAATCTCCTGAGCATTACCCATTTGCTGGCCACCATCTCCCACTTTGGGAAGAACAACTTTCATACAGGAGAGGACAGAAATGTCCACACACCAACGGTATCAGTATAGTTCTTCCATTTGTCTAAATCTGATTTTTTACAAGTTTTGTGGGGTTTTTTTTTGTATTTTTTTCTATCTTTACATTCATTTGTGGCCACAGACTCTCCTTTTCTGTTTTCTACTCCCCTGTGAAACAGGGATCCTCTGAAGTAAACATAAGGCTTAGCTTGTTTTAAAATTCAGTGTTGACTCTTTCCAATCAGCTATAACAAACCCAACTAATTCCATTTTATTCTTAACTTTCAAGATCATACTGGTTTTTTTAATAGAAATTAGTTCAATATTATATATTCACAATTTAAATCAGCTTTCCCCTGTGTATTGTGGTTTCTTTCTCACATTTTTGCAGAATCTTCAGAGGCGATATTTGCCTGGGCAGCAGTGTCCAAATGTTTGTATACAACTTCTACTGGTCTCCAAAGAAAGGTCCATTCCTTTGCTTTTGCTGTTGCTGACAATCTACAGAGCATTTCTTTTGATCATTTTCCCCCCTCTTTTCTCTTGTAATACATCAGAATGAGTCATTTTTCTTTCTACCGCTCCTGATTATCAGGTCTTTCAAAGTAGGTGTATTTTTTGCAGTTGTTATAGTGCTTTCCAAGTGTGTGTCCTGCTTGCATTTGTGCAACTTGTCAATATATCATAATTTTTTTTCTTTGAAGATTTTTGCAGTTTGCTTTGCAGAGTATTTTGACTTACTTATTTGTGCCTTTTCTTCTCTTGTGGATCAGTATAAGCTCAGTAACACAGTGTCCAAGCATCTACTTTCTGACCTGGGTGACTTCAGCATCCTTGTGTAGTCTGGTAGCTTTTCCCAAGTCCGTACCATCCAGGATTCTTTGTGGATTCGGATCTTTTCTTGCATAGCAGCATGATCTGTGATCATACTTTATTATTCCATATTACATATCTGACTCATTAATTTAAGATCAGTCACATTTTTTTTCTGAGTTTTTTTCCCAGTTGATGGTACAGAATAAGGGGTAGATACTGCCCTGGTTTTGGCTGGGATAGAGTTAATTTTCTTCCTAGTAGCTGGTACAGTGCTGTGTTTTGGATTTAGCATGAGAATAGTGTTGATAACGGGACTGGCTGGGCATCGGTCGGCGGGTGGTGAGCAATTGCATCTTGCATCACTTGCTTTGTATATTCTTCTTATTATTATTACTATTATTATTATTAGTAGTATTTTATTTCAATTATGAAGCTTTTTTTATCTCAACTCATGAGCTTTCTTACTTTTACTCTTCCTTCCCTCCCTCATCCCACCGGGGGGGGGAGTGAGCGAGCAGCTGTGTGGTGCTCAGTTGCCAACTGAGGTTAAACCACGACACCAGTATTTGTAGCTCCTTATGAAACCTTCCATCCTTCAGGAGTTTTACCTTTCATAGGTATTCCATACTCTTCCAACTTCCCAGTGATGGTTTTTCAGCTTGCCCTTTTATCCAGGTGTAGTTACAAACCATTTAAGAAATCTCTAGCTTCAAGTCTCACAATACTCAAGAAAATAGTTACTCTTTACAAGTCTCCTTCCCACTCATTTGAGGTCCTTCCACATAGGTGTCAGGGTTTTGCTTAGATCTTTTCCATGAACTGTCATGAATCACAGCTTTTTAGGGGCTTTCAGCTGGGTCTGTCTTCCTTCTTACTCCTTTATTTTCTTGCTATGGTCTTCCTTCTTGGTCTTCATTTCTTTGAACCCTTATTTTTCTGAGGACAACTCCCAGTACTCTGTAGTTATCAGTTCTTTAAAGAATGTGAACTTCAGCTGGGCTGATGGGAGAAAAGCTTACTCTTTTGCATGACCCTCACTGTTACCCAGTCCAGTCTGACATCACTTCTCCCTGCTTCTAGGGGAGCAACGTACATAGGCTCATCCAACAGACAGTCCACTATAAGCAAAACTACAAATTAACAACAGGATAAAGTACTTCTCTGTTTATAGCAACTTGTATTTCAAAATGAAAGTTCATATTTAGAAATTATGGTATAATTCAATGTAATCATCAAAGTCTCGGAATTATGTGCTTTCTACCTATATGTTATAACAAACAATAAATACACACGTGTAAGTGTACCACTTACATTTAAAGATCCAATATTTTAAAGTAAATCCAGCTTCTCACAATCAAACTTCAACATCATTCAGGCTATTTCTGGCATTAAGAAAATAAATTGCTAGTAGACATGCATATATTAAAAAGATCTACACTGTGCTATATAAAAGAAAAGAGGTCAGATCTACTTTTTCTTTTTTTAATGACAGGATTTCAAAATTTTCTGGCGCATTGAGCAGTTACTGCCTATACCATTGAAAAGTCAAATTCTTTCTTGTTTCAGAGGTGTAGATTCCCTTTTGTAGTCAAGCAAAGCTGTAAGATAAAAAACCTTTAACATTCTAATTTCCATTAACCATAAAACAAAGATTTATATAGAAACAAATCAGATTCCTCTTGAACACAGGACAGGTTTGACTTTTGGAGGGAGTGAAATTCTAAACATTCACAGAAGAAAAGGTATATTGGGTCTGGCTGAGATGGAGTTAATTTTCCCCATAGCAGGCCTCATGGCGCTGTGCTTTGTATTGTTAGCTAGAAAACGTGTTGATAACACACCAGTGTTTTGGCTACTGCTGAGCAGTGCTCACACAGCATCAAAGCTCTCTCCCACATTCCTCCCACCTCACCCCGTAGGCTGGGGGTGGGCAAGATCTTGGGAGGGGACACAGCTGGGACAACTGACCACAACTGACCAAAGGGACATTCCATACCATATGACATCCCTGTACGCCGTAAGAAGAATGGGCGGGGAAGACGACCGGCCTGGCTGAACGGGGAGCTCTTGCTGGGACTCAGGAAAAAAAGGAGAGTTTACCGCTTGGGGAAGAAGGGGCAGGCGACTCAAGAAGCATACAGGGATCTCGTTAGGTCATGCAGAGAAGAAATGAGAAAGGCAAAAGCCCAGCTAGAACGCAATCTGGCCGCTGTTGTTAAAGACAACAAAAAAAGTTTTTACAAAGGTATTAATGACAAGAAGAGAGCCAAGGAGAATCTCCATCCTTTATTGGATGC
>NW_008795259.1:9210084-9211121 GCF_000699145.1 Aptenodytes forsteri | reverse complement strand
TTGACGGTTGGACTCGATGATCTTAGAGGTCTTTTCCAACCTCAATGATTCTATGATTCTATGATTCTATGACGTCTGCTCAGCAATAAAAGCTCAGAGGAAAGAGGAGGAGGGGGGGGCATTCCTTATTACGTTTGCCTTCCAGAGCAACCGCTACACGTATTGAAGCCCTACTTCCCAGGAAGTGGTTGGACATCGCCTGCTGATGGGAAGTAGAGAATAATTGTTTTGTTTTCCTTTGCTTTTGTGCACGGCCTTTGGTTTTGCTTTATTAAACTGCCTTTATCTTGACCCATGAGTTTTTTCCATCTTACTTTCTCCCTGCCCTGTCCTGCTGAGGAGGGGAGTGATTGAATGGCTTGGTGAGCACCTGACATCCAGCCAAGTTCAACCCACCACAGTCCATTTTGTTGCCCAACGTGGGGCACGAGACAACGGCAGTTTTGTATTAAGTGTGCTATAGCTATAGTAGTTATTAAGTTACAAGCTCCTGTGCAGGTCATGGAATTTGTTGACTGCACTGCTGATCTATTTTGCTGAGCTTGGGAACATAGAATCATAGAATAGTTTGGGTTGGAAGGGACCTCTAAAGGTCATCCAGTCCAACCCCCCTGACATGGGCAGGGACATCTTCAACTAGATCAGGTTGCTCAGAGCCCCCTCCAACCTGACCTTGAATGATGACAGGGATGGGGCATCCACCACCTCTCTGGGCAACCTGTGCCAGTGTTTCACCACCCTCAGTGTAAAACATTTCTTCCTTCTATCTAGTCTAAATCTCCCCCCCTTTAGTTTAAAGCCATTCCCCCTTGTCCTCTCGCAACAGGCCCTGCTAACAAGTTTGCCGCCATCTTTTTTAGAAGCCCCCTTGAAGTACTGATAGGCTGCAAGAAGGTCTCCCCAAAGCCTTCGCCTCTCTAGGCTGAACAACCCCAACTCTCTCAGCCTTTCCTCATAGGGGAGGTGTTCCATCCCTTTGATCATTTTCGTGGCCCTCCTCTGGACCCACTCCAACAGGTCCATGTCTTTCTTATGCT
>NW_008795259.1:9196970-9207634 GCF_000699145.1 Aptenodytes forsteri | reverse complement strand
TCTCTGTCTGGAGAGGGCCCCATCCGCTCGGTCTTCCTGGTCCGGTGGCCTGTAGCAGACCCCCACCGTAATGTCACCTGTCCCTGCCTTCCCTTTAATTCTGACCCATAAGCTCTCGGTCGGCTCCTCATCCATCCCCAGGCAGAGCTCCATGCACTCCAGCTGGTCATGGACATAGAGGGTGTCATGGTTTAACCTCAGTTGGCAACTGAGCACCACACAGCGTCTCGCTCACCCCCCCACCCCGGTGAGATGGGGGAGAGAATTGGAAGAGCACAAGTGAGAAAAACTCGTGGGTTGAGATAAAAACAGTTTAATAATTGAAATAATAATAAAAAAAATAGTATACACAAAGCAAGTGATGCACAGTACAATTGCTCACCACCCGCCGACCGATGCCCAGCCAGTCCCCGAGCAGCGGCCCCCCCGGCCAGCTTTCCCCAGTTTATGTACTGAGCATGATGTCACATGGTATGGAATGTCCCTTTGGCCAGTTTGGGTCAGCTAGATTACCTAGGCTTGGGATTACCTAAGTTTGGGAGGTACTTTACTCTTGGAGGGTAAATGACATTTTGAAACAGAGTGAACTAAACATATGTGCTCTTTTGTAACCACTGTGTTACGGGCAGTCTCATTTTCCTTTAAAATAACTTTTTTGGCTGTATCTAGTATAAAATTTGTGGGAAGGGAAGGGAAGGGAAGGGAAGGGAAGGGAAGGGAAGGGAAGGGAAGGGAAGGGAAGGGAAGGGAAGGAAGGGAAAGGAAGTTGGCCAAACAATTAAGTATCAAGAGACAAAAGCAGTTTTACAGCATTTTATTATTTGCAAGTGCCTGAAACACAAAGACTTGCAGGACTGACAGATCTTTATAATGAGGTTATAATCTGTAGCAGGGCTGGGAAAGTTTGGGAAGAGTTGCCTGTAGAGCAAGTTCTCAATTTTCTCCAAGCTAATGGGTTCTCTTAGTGTAAACATAAATTTTCATAATAGTTATGAAACATATTCATTAAAAATGTGAAAATGCAAACTGGATTTTATATTCTTTCTGTATTGGTACTGTTATGAAATAGTGATTTTCTTACTTGCAGTATCAGTCATAA
The DNA here is from genome assembly GCF_000699145.1 of Aptenodytes forsteri. NCBI lineage: Eukaryota > Metazoa > Chordata > Aves > Sphenisciformes > Spheniscidae > Aptenodytes > Aptenodytes forsteri. The sequence continues at coordinate 9,206,535 of NW_008795259.1, read as the reverse complement.
AAATGAAATCTGATTAGAAGCCTTATACAGGAGTTTGGAATTTAGGTCCTCTTTTACACCTAGGTTTTTTCATTACATAGCCCTGCCATGAACTGATTGATTTCACTGGGAGCAGTGCCATTGATTTTAATGGATTTGAAATCAGAGACTTACTGTTTTCTGTGAGTTCTAACTTTCATTACACCACAATGCAATTGTGTTCTCAGTTGATCAAAATTTTTGCAGTTCCTAGTCTTGTTCCATGGTTTAAGGCTCATTTTGGTGTTTTTTTTTTTTTATAAAAATCTGGTAATTTAGGGGGGGTTTTGGGGGGATACAAAAGCTGACACAATTTTCTGTCTTGCTGCATTTTCATATCGTGCATAAAACAAAGCAGCTAGTGCTGTAAATTCCAAATGATTTTTTTTATATATTCACATAGACAAAGAAAAAAAAATTCAGAAGAAGATAGGTTCAATATCTTTGAAGTTGTGGAACTTTTCAATTCATGCCATATGCATTAGCTCTTGCATATATTTTTGCTGCAACCTGAAGATAAACAGTTTCAGTTACCATGTGTAAGTGCTTTACCTTTTTAATGCCTTTAATGGCTTAGACTTTCTAAGCTAAATCTGTTCATTTAAGGCTCTTTATTGAGGTAATTTTAATTAAGTATATCTTAACTGTTGATCACTTATGGTTTTAAAGATACATCATGATAAGAAAAGCTGAATGCCTAACCTAAAATAGAACTCAAAACATTACTGATTTTTCAGATTAATTTCTAAGCTTCAATATGCACTTTTGGTATGCCAAGATGAAAAACTGCTTATGACAGTGCAGATTCCTCAATACAGAAAATTTAAAGAATCAAGTTAGAACATTCAGCTGTGAATTTTCTTTAATCAGTTGCCTCTTCTGCTAAAGAGAAGTAGAAACTTCTAGCTAGTCCTAGTGTCTGAGGTAAGGAATGTAAATGCATTTCGTAGGTATCTAGTGTTGTGGTTTATCTGTTGTATTGCTGTGATTGATCTTGACTGTATAGTTCACTGATTGCTGGTTAATTACATATCATTAGTAAATCAATAAATTACTTTTTGATTCTCATTTGGTTTAAACCACATGAGCAGAGCAGTGTTTTCCCTGTGGCACCCCAGGATCTACAATTGTTGAATTAGGGTAGCTGCCTATTCTGTTCAGTACTTTTTAATGGACCTGTTGTGTGTGAATTTGTCTTACATTTTTTAAACCTGATAGTACTATCTGCTTCTACTATCTCCTGTGGCAACCAGTTGCTAATCCAAAGCTACTGACTGCTTTAAGAAAAACTTGCTATTATCTGTTTTAAACCAATTGCTTAGTAGTTTTATTGAGATTTGGTAGTAGTTCTGCACTCTCTTTTTCCATTGCACTCATGATTTTGTCAGCCTCAGTCTCCCCTCAGCCTTCTCATTCATAGATTGAAGAGTCTGAACCCTTTCAAGGTCTCCCTGTAAGGCAACTGCTCTGCCCCTTTCATAGTTTTAATTGCCCTTCTGTACCTTCTCCAGCCCCACTCAGTGTTTCATTAAACACACGCCCAAAATACAGGTGTGTATAAAAGAAAAGTTTCAGTTGAAAGGTACATTTCATGCTGCAGTTTATGCAGTGAATCAACAGACATGGGAAGTATCTTTCACGTGTCTATGAGAAAAGCACTCGTTCTCCTCTTGCTTTAGTTAATAAACACTAAGGGAGTACAAAGGAGAGAATGAGAGGATTCAAGGGGAAAAAAAGGCCGTAACAGCTAGCTATGAATGGAAACTGAGAGGCATGCAGAATGATAAAAGTCCCTAATCACAGTTTTTGAGTTAGGATCCACAGCTGATTAGATAACTACAGAGGGAGGAAGAAAGAGGTATACATTTTCTATGTAGTCATTGTGTAAATAAATATTCTCACCTTAATCTCTTACAAGTTTCATAACTGTGTTGTTTATTTTAGAAGTTGTAAATAGATAAGTTTATTTGTATTGCAATAACCTAATTTGAATTATGTATAATTTCAAGAAGACTAACAACAGGTATCCTTGGGGGTCTTGGTCTTTAAAAATCAGGATTGTAGCATATGCCCTGTGCTCCAACCTATTTTTCCAGCATCTTGAAGGCACGAGTCTGTGTATCAGTGAGCAGGCTTGTTTAAAAACTTCAAGCAAAGAATAGGCATGGAATGATGAGTAGCAACTAGGAAAGTTCTCTGGTTGAGACAAAGTAGTAAGGAAAGTATTTCAGCTTCAAGAATCATGATAGAAAGTGTAAAAAAAACTATTTTAAATAAGACTTCTGGATTGAAATGAGCATTTTTGCTTAATGCAAAATTTATCCAGCCTGAGTAGAATAATCCAAATCACTGGAAGGTGTTTCTTCTTCTCATCATTGTCATTTCCTGTAGATGGGGTAGTACAGGATGAGCAACAGTATCAAAATCAGGGATGAAAATGGATGCATTTCCCTCATCAGTGAACAATAAACAGAACAAACAAGAAAAATCAGCCCTACTTCCATGCTTTGGGCTGGAGCCTGACAGAGAATTTTGAGATGCTTACTGCTAAGAGTTGCTTCTGGAGATTGCCTCTGTAGTAGACACTGCAATTACTTGATTACTGGATGGTAATTCCAAACTCAGTTCTCCAGCCATAACTTCTTTTATTTGGGTAGCCTATGGCATGTTATAACATGAATAACAGTCTTTTGTTGTAACGTGAATAACAGGATTCCTAGGTGTTTTGTGCTCTCTTAATACATGAAGGCAGTATTGAGGGTCATAGGCAGTGGCATGCCTGTAGCTTTCAATTCCACACCTATTCATGGTTTGAAAAAGCTGTGTTTTTTTCTTGGCTTTTCCTTGGCTTGTTTATTTATTTATTTATTTGTGGAAACGATCAAGGCTATCTCAGCTGTTTAGGAAAACTTAAAAATGAGGGGTATATTCTGCATACTGAAAGTTGCTGTGGCATTGAACTGAGTAGATGAAGGATGATTTCTGTAGCAGTTTATTATAAGACCTTGCCATCTCCATTTTGGCAGGTTGTCAGAAGTGGTTAGACTCAATTACAGAAGGAAAGATGTAAAAAAGCAATTCTCTTTCCTTGGCCAATGCTGTTGACTTTCAGCCAAACATTCTTCCTTTCACCTTTACCGTAGAAGTAGCACAGCCCCTCTCCTGATCATCATCTTAACATTGCTTTTCTCTGGCAGAAGTCACTTCTCTTTTGTATTTGTCTGAGGATGTGTCACTAAGTCTGCAACAAGTTTGTCATTTGGAAAATATTTGAATATATAATTCTGCTGTATCTGAGACACCAGGCACAGACTCTTTTGGGCTTCTGAATAAAAGATAAAGAGCCTGAAATATTATTTAGGCTTCAGTTAAAGACCATGTTAAACAAACAAACAAAAAATTCTAACTAATCAAATACTTTTGAGGCCACAGTGGCCCAATTATTGATTTTTTTTTTCTCATATGTAATGGATTTTCCTCATTAAATCCAGGCTTAATTAAATATTGGGATATATTTTACTGTTTGGGACACATTGCTGGTCTAAGTTTTATAAAGGATTTGAGCTCAGTTAAGTATAGAATGCCTGACATCTGATAATGCCCTTAAAATTCCTGAGCTTCTTTAGATTTTACTGCTGGCAGCCTGACTTATAATGACTGCCAAAAGAAAATCTTGGGATCTTCTTAAATTGAGTAGCTGGTTTCAGAAAGTTCAGTGTATTTTATCCTTAGAAAAGCTAACAAAGTTAAAAAGTAATAAAAAGAATAATATTGAATTATCTGTCCTCCTTTCATTAAACTGTCTGTTTTTACGCTAATGACTAAAAGTCATCTTTCCTTACATAATTTGCTCCAATGCAGATATACTTTTAATTTCAGCTTTAATTAATATGATTGCAAAGTATGTGGGTATATTAAAATGGAGGTACTGAAAAATACTTAATCAATTCTGTTTCTTTTCTTCCCCTAAAAGAGAAGTGTCATTTTACTAAGGTATATATTCTATCATGTTGATTATTTGTTGGTTTTAAACTTGGCTGGATGTTCTCTGCACACTAATAGATTGACAGCTTCAAATATTTCTCTTTGCTAGTACATTTTTGTCACTAAATATTCTTATACACTTCCTGATTTATTGAATGTCAATGGTTAGTATTCATTTCATCAAGCACACTTTTTATGAAGGTATGTCCTGAGAAAATGTGTGTACTTTAGCTAAAAATACTTTGCACTTTTATGATGATTACAGTGATTTCTCTTGCAATGACATCAATGAATTAAAGTTTACAAAACCTTTGTAGAGCAGCTATGAATTGTTATACATATCTTCAAAGTGAATACTCTGAAGGACAAAGATTGTAAGTGATTTGTCTAAGTTCAAACAGGGTATCAATACAAATGACAGTCAAATCCTTACCCTAGCTTAATTAGTAGATCACAGTCCTTGAGTTCTCTTTAACAGTATGAAATACAATTCTGTTCTGAAAAGTGACTCCATAAAAACAAGTGCCATATTTATGAATCATTGCTTCTATGAATATTCCTGCAAAAAATTTGCTGTATTAAGAATTCATTTGCTGGCATTGCAAATAACTTGTACAAAGCTGCATCTAAAATGAAGGAAGCAAAATGACCCTTCTTCACAATTAATACCATGGTTAGCAATGCTTTTTGTAAAGAGGACCATCTAAATGGGATGCCATGTAATTCAGGTCCAGGCACTTACTGCTGAGCAGAGCTTTCAAGCTATTTTGCTACGTCAACTGAAACATACTATATCAAATTCAAGAGACAATAAAATATAATAACCAAAATCTGTAAAAAAAAAAAGCATCTCCTCTTAAAGCCAAAGATTAACTGCACCTGTTATTAAAGCAAATAGCCAGTGTGCCCTTCACAGGAGCTCATCTGTCAAACTCCTTAAAATCTAATCATTCCTCTAGTCCTTACAAATTCAATCCATTAGCCAGAGGAAATATATCTGTGCTCATTGCTGGATCTTTCTGAAGAGATGGGCTAGTTTGATCCCTGTGAGACTTTCAAGGAGGACACTTCAGAAAGGAGGAAGTTTACCAGCTGCTAAGTTTTTATTGCTACAGGAGAGGACAGATGGGTATTTTACTGTTAGCCCACCTATTTATTCATGCTGTGTTATGTAGGCATGTTATGAATAGGTCTTGGTTTATGCTGTCAGTCTGTTTTCCTTTGCAGCAATATAGAATGCAAGGCCTAAAACTGTTCTCTCTTGGGGTAGAGGAATTTGCCAGCAGAACATTCTTCCATGAACTTGGAGTCTGGCTAAGTTGTAGGGGAGTCTTTGAAATCTTAGTTTTTGAAAAATCCTTTTCGTTATCAAAAATACATGCACAAAATTACATCTCTTTGAACCGATTAGCACTTACAAATCTTTTAAAAAAAAAACAAACTCTATTCCAGACAGAATTTTTACCACAAGAATAATAATGCTAGAGACCCCATGAAATGGAGTACAGTTCCTCTGAATCGTTATCAATATTATGTCAGTATGTGAAGCTGTAAGCTCAAATCTGGAAAGGGATAATTAGTTCCTTATTATAATATAATTTCTTATCAGTGATTATCCATGTTTCCCTTTAGCTTTTTTTCTTGTTTTGATTGGCAATGGAAATATGATAGCAGATGAATAATAATTTATTTACATAAATACACTGAATGAATACAGTGCTTGAGTATATTTAGTCATGCTAGGAAACCTCTCCATTTTTCTTATAGAGAATAATGGCTTTTGCTTGTTATTCACATTTCACATTATTTCCTGGCTCACATCTGCCTATGATTAAGCATTGCAAATACAGCAGCATCTCATGTACTCAGTAAAAGATCAATTAAATGTTTTTAATGTACTTGTAAACAATTTAAAATCAGTGTAAACATTGTTCTGCATATATGTGAAAAAAGCTCCACAGTAGTGTATACCAACCCTCAAGAAATTAGAAGAAAAAACAAAGAGCAATGCCTCTTCCTTAAAAAACAACAGCAGCAGCAACAACAACAACAAAAACTGCCCCAAAAAAGCTATCCATCCAACCATGAAATAGGATGCATACCTCTGCACTGAGTAATATGGACACATCATAAATAAGCTTTTAACAGACTTGGTTAAACAACAGGGTTGAAGGAAAAACATGAGTTGCAACATGGGAAGTCACAATTACATATAATGAAAAACTTTTCCACTCTGAAGGTGGTCAAACACTGGAGCAGAGACCCAGAGAGTTTGCGGAGTCTCTGTGCTTGAAGTTGTTGAGATCTTGTTGGACACAGCCCTGAGCAACCTGCTGTAGTTGGCCAGCTTTGAGCAAGGGCTTGGGCTAAAAGATCTCCAGAGGTCCCTTCCAACCTCACAGTTCTGTAATTGAGTGATTCTACTTATGTATGTGGGCATACTTATTGTTCTGTGTTTAGGGCATCTGTGTCTTTGGGTCACTTTTTACTCTCTGAAAAAAAACAATCAGCCACCTAGGCTGGACAATTCTTCTTATGCTTAATTCTGTGGGACTCTGATCTGAAGATGAAAAAAGCTAAATGTTATCAAAAATGTCCAGCTCCTTTTACTGAAAGCCAAAGAAACTTATCCATGACTACTGTCTCAAAAGACACATTGTAATAAAGATGTAAAGTCATCCACATGTCTTGAATTTTATGTGTTTTAATAATATAAAAGGAACAGGGAGGGAATTAGAGTAAAACACGGTAATGAAGTTTTCCTTGTGTTAGCAATAATGAATGTATTTGTTCTTGTTATCAGTATGTACTTGGAACAAGATGAGTCTACCTGATAGATAAACCACTGTGGTATGTTTTCAAGAGCTAACTTTGCCTGCTAATGAAAACGTAATGTCATCACTAATGGAGGTGTTTACAAAATCCAGATTTTGAAATTTAAACTGAATGTATGGACCCTGTATACTGTGCATTACTTGGCTACCTAGAATCTTACAAAATGGGCAAATACAAAATTAAAACAGGGGGAGAAGGAAGAGCTGCTTTAGAGCTTACTGAGGAGAAGAATTGGAAGAGGGGTAGGTTGGTATTGATCACACCTGAAACATGATTTTCTGAAGTTTAAGTAGACCTCTGCGTAATTATATAAAACTTTGGGTCTAGCCCAGTAAGCAATTCTCGGATTATAAATTACTATCATCTTCTGATTTCAGTTTGGCCTTTTGTTAGGTTATTTGAGCAGGCTCAAGAGCTAGAATTTTCTCTGAGAAACATTGTCCTGATCATCTCTCTGTTGATAGCTGGAAAGAGCAGTTGAGTTCAATAAGGAAAAGTAACTGGAGTAATTTCTTACTATCTTGAGAGGTCAGGAAAGTGGTATTACAATTGTCTTCCTTTTGCCTCAGGATAAGAAAATGATGAAGCAACGGTTTATTCTTCTGGGTTTGCAGAGGACAAACATGAAATGTTGATACCAGGATGTACCAACTGTCATCAACATCCTCTGTTGTGTTTTTGTTTGTTTGTTTTTGCAAGGGGTCCCATGCTGATGATGCCTGAACAGTATTTCAACATTTCTGTGCTCTTAAAAAATAATTGGGGGCAGCTGTGTATATATTTGTGTCTTCTTTCCATACCAAGGGTCTTAATTACCTTTTCTGGTCCTAATGTGAGGTTTCTCAGTGACTAGGTTTTAAACCTATATAAAATAGATATGAACAGTGAAAAAACAACAGCATACACAATGACACCACAGAGAACTGCATCATTAGTTATATGCAAATACTGTAAGCTTTAAATTCCTTCATTCCCAATACACCCAAATTTTTGAAATGTCATCTTTTTTTAGGTTATAAATCATATTTCTTATTAGTTTACAGGCAACTCTACATAAGGTCTAATTAGCTCCCTTCCCTCTTGCATTTGCCTACTGTCCTTGCGTGGCAGAAGAGGCACAGGATGACTAAGCCATGTTTCAGAATGCCAATTTCATTTAAGTGCACACTTAAAAAAAAGGAGAAAGCAGACTAAATTCAGCCTTGCACTGGGGCATAATTCTTTTGTGAACAGAGCACTTTGCTTTACAGAAATAGCAGTAAAAAATAATTGGATGTTGGACAGCTTAGGGATGTTCATATAAATATATTAAAAGTAATATTTGTCACTTGTGAACTTTTACATCTTCTAAGATAGAAGCATGGTATAAGTCACGTTCAATGCGTTCAGAAGTATGTCTTTATTCTTTGTGAGACTGCCATCTCTTGCATTCAACTCATCCTTTTCTCAAAGTCCTAGTATAAAACAGCATGTATCAGATGGCCCTCAGACAAAGATAAGAAACCATCTCACACCGCAGGATACAGAAGGAAAGTTTAACTGTTTAATGTATTACATTTTTTTTATTCTTGAACAGAACAAGTCTTTCCATTTTTTACACATTGATTTTATAGACTGTGTATGAATAGCTTCTTTTAATGGCATTTCCTATGAGTTGCAGCCTACATTTTCAAAAATGAGAAGTGGTTTCGGGTTCTTTTGTTTCTGGAAGCCTAATTTTGAGGTATCCTGAAAGAGTCTGATTTTCAAAAAATGATTTAGCATTTGCCTACTAAAAATCAGAATGCTTTAAAGAGTCTCCAGAAGGACAGGATAGTTACAGGTCAATTTTTAAAATTGTAAAGGTGAGGTGGTTAGAAACAATCAGTCCTCACTCATGCTGTCAAAAACAAGATAGTTGTCTGGCATTATAAACGTAAAAATGAGAAACCCTTGCTACACTAGAAATAATGCAAAGTCCAATAGGACAACTGGCTGCAGGACAAAAGGGAAAAGCAATCTGTTAAAAATATTAATTATTAATAATTTATTAATTATTATATGTTTTCTTGCTTTCAAGAAGCATATAAAATAATTCCGCAATGACTTATTTTAATTCATCTCATCAATGGAAAATAATATACTTTCATTGGAAAATGTAAAATTTGCATCCCACCCATCTTGCTTTTTCATATTTTTGCCCACCAGCGTGATATTTGGATACTTCTCCAAAATAAATAACTTTAAAGTCCATTTTAAGATTCCGCTTCTCTGGAAACACACTGGGTAGGAATCATGTTTACTGTAATTTTCTGCCAGCTGTTTTGAGCATAAGGAAGGGCCACCATATGGAACATCATTCTGGTAATGAAAAATGCAAAGGCAAAGGTCTTGCACCACTCATCTTAGGTTTTTACTTTATGTAAATGCACAAATAAATATATATAATTGTAAGTATTTTATTTAAGTATTTTAATGCAATGCATTTTTAAAAAGCATAAGCAACACAAGAAAATCCCAAACAATTGCTTAGCTACATTGTGGTACCCTATGTACAAAAGTGCTTCCACAAAAATGTGGAAATTTTTTTCTGAAAATCATAGAATGGTTTGCTTTGGAAGGGACCTTTAAAGGTCATCTAGTCCAACCCCCCTGCTGTGGGCAGGGACATCTTCAACTAGATCAGGTTGCTCAGAGCCCCCTCCAACCTGACCTGGAGTGTTTCCAGGGATGGGGCATCCACCACCTC
>NW_008795259.1:9172129-9196853 GCF_000699145.1 Aptenodytes forsteri | reverse complement strand
TTTATAAGCCCTCTTTAAGTACTGATAGGCTGCAATAAGGTCTCCCTGAAGCCTTCTCTTCTCTAGGCTGAACAACCCCAACTCTCTCAGCCTTTCTTCAGAGGAGAGGTGTTCCATCCCCCTGATCGTTTTTGTGGCCCTCTTCTGGACCCACTCCAACAGGTCCGTGTCTTTCTTATGCTGAGGACCCCAGAGCTGGATGCAGCACTGCAGGTGGGGTCTCACCAGAGCAGAGTAGAGGGGCAGAATCACCTCCCTCAACCTGCTGGCCACGCTTCTTGTGATGCAGCCCAGGATACGGTTGGCCTTCTGGGCTGCGAGTGCCCATTGCTGGCTCATGTCCAGCTTTTCATCCCCCAGTACCCCCAAGTCCTTCTCGGCAGGAAAATCTTGGAAGTGGAGGTTAAACATTATTTGTCTGGAACACTCAAATTATTAGTAAGAGCAGAATCTGGCCCAAGAAAGGAAATAAGGAAGATGTAATTTTAGCTTCTCAGTACTATCTGAATAGGCCTGTCAGAATATAACAGCTAGGGATTAATAAGTAGAAATTGCTTATCCAAACAGAGGAAATTATAAGAAAACTTTTAAAGATTACTGTAAAGATTTTTACATTTCAGAGGAAATCAGCTGATGCTATGACAGTAAAGTACATTAAGGGATGTGAAAAGTAGAATGACAGAAAGAACAACCAAGTAATTCTGAACAGGGGTAGGTTATTTGGTTGTTCTAATAGCGTTTAATTTCACATTAAATCACCATTAATATTTGATGAATGCTATATGCCAAACTGACATGAAATTCAGGAGAGGTGGTGGGGTGGGAAAAATTCAGATGAGCTGAGAAATGAGAGTATGTCCTTCTCTGGAACCAGACTTATTTAGAGTCAGTCATGCTACCAAGATTTACGTCACCTGAACATCTGGTCCATCAAGTAAGGTTATTCATTTTCTTCCCTAAAAAGAGAGAAAATATGCACAATGATTCTTCAGGAAATTTCTTAATGTAATTATAAATGAGCATGCTAAAAGAAAAAATGTTTCCTTTACACCTGACACAGGATCATCATAACCTTGCTTTGATCAAGAGTTGAGTAAACATAATATTATGTGAATGACAGGATAATGAAAACAAAAACTGAGTGTGATGAGCTTTGGTACAGATCAAGAAGTGACAGAACAATACCTGAAACTGCTGGAAAGGTACACTGTGATAATGATTTGATTGTCTGTGATCTGACTATTTAACCCCACCAGTAACAAAGATTGGGGAAAATGTTGTTACATGGACACCCAATGCCTTCAAGAAGCAGAGTGACCAAGATGGAAAAATTCCATGTTTGTGCTGAGCTGCTGCCCTGAACCAGACATTGAGACCACCCTGAGTGAATGTTATCTTCCTGTGGATGAACTATGCCGGTCACTGCAACGGTAACTGGGGCAGGTATCAGTTAATTGTGTGTGTGTGAACGAGAGTAAGCTTTTCCTGACACTGCCTCTCTATTTGGTCTGCTCAGTAAGTTGAACTTAGCAGTATCATGTTTTTGGTGTTACTTTTTCCCACATGACAACTTCTTATAATAATGGGCACTTAGTAGGTGTCAAATAACATCAGAGAAGAGCTCACACTGAGGGGATGGATGCTTCCAATATACGTTTTATTTATCTTCTTTAATTTCACACTCCTTGCTGCTGGTCTGCTAGGCTATTTGATCCTGATGTTTTTTTTTTACTTTATATAAAGTCAAGCTTTGAAAGTACTACTGTTAGAGTATGGACATAGCATCGCATAACCAGTCAGAAACTGTGCCATGTTTCCACTCCTGCTGAGTCCTAAGAACATCATACAAAGTGATAAGCATCCTCAGCTTCCAATGAATTTAACAAAATCAAGTGCACTCAATACCTCTGAGGAGGTGCTCAGAGTCTTTAAATAATAGACCTATCAATAAAAAGTTTTACTGCTAAAAGTGTTATTTGCTACTTATTGTTCTCATGATGCATCTTTGGCATAACCATACGCTAAACATGGTTGGTTTAATGAAACGTATATTAAGAGACAAGTTCAGAATATGATGTTATGGTACCAGATATAATAGGTGTAATGGATGCTAAAAGTGGTTTGCAGAAATGTAGATCCTGTGCTTGGGAAATAGTGACATTTAGATTTATTATTGACTTTCTAAAAGGTAGATAGTAATAAAGGCACACATGCCACACATCAGTAGCTATGTTTGGTGCAGTAAAGATAGGTTGTCCTCTGGGAGCTGCATATTCCCAAAAAGATTCTGGGTTGTCCCATGAATATGTCATATGTGGAAGAAGCATATCTACTATGTTGCTTCTATCCTGACTGTTTTTTCCTCTCTTTTTTAGGACTTTTCAGTGCCTGAAAACCAAAAACATCTCAAGATTTTATAACCATTAAACATTACACTACTTGGGAAAAAAAAAAGGATTTGGGGGTTTGCATCTGTATTCCCCTTAGCTTTCTTGTCCTTTAGGGTACATTTTCAGTGAAATTTTGAAGCTTTTTTCCATGACTTGAAGAATTACAAGCATAACTTTTAATATGCAAGCTGAGATTTTCATGTGGGCTTTGAATTCTTGCCTCAGGATCTTCCAGAAAAACAGCAGCTATCATGAGACTTATGTTTAACATCTTACCAACTGACATACCTAGACTTCTGAGGACATGTCCATAGCATACAGTAGAGTAGACAGGATAACTCTGAAGCTGGCAGGAACCATGCTAGTTCTGGAACCACAGATAATATAACTGATGACATTTTTGTACTTGTCTGACTTCCTGTCAGCACACCTACTGATTCTGAGGCTAGAAATGGTACTGCACCAAACTGCACCTGCTCACATCTCTCTGTGCACAGTGACATATGGGTAAACTTAGCCATGAATAAATTAGGTACTAAACTACAATCTATTACCATAGAATAGATATCTGAGAAAAAAGTCACTTTCCTTCTAGCTTAGTGGGAGCTATTATTTAAGCTTCCATTTCCTATCTCTGAAAGTCTTTTCATCTTGAAGACCTGGAAGCATATCTTCAAAACAGATTTTTGCCTCTTCTGACAATTTTTTTTAAGAAACCAGCCTCTTGGCTATTGAAGTATGAAAAAAATAAGCAATTGACATTATTTTAAAGAACTTTTAAAATACAGCACCTTAACCAGAGGATATTCAGTTTTCTACTACTGGGCTTCCTATTATTTCAAGCTAGGTTAAGCAATAAAGATTTTCACTGGTAAACTAAAACCTTGCAGAGCTTTTTTGTTTTGTTTTGTTTTTTTTTTTTCCCAATGGAATGATTCTGTTACTGTTTAACAACCTCAGCTAAGTCTGGTATTATAATCTTATAGTGCTCCTGCTCAAATAAGATGTTTATCTCATTAATGTTGTTTATGCAAAACATAAACCTTAGAAATAACCATGTCCTGGATGACCAGCCTTGGACTTAGAAGAAAAGCTTCAGATAACCATGAACTGGTTTAAATTAATGAGGTATTGAAACTAAGGAAATAGGATTTCTGGTTATTTCCTCTTTAGCTTTGAACCTCCAGATCACCAGGAGTTATAGGGTTTGGGGGTTTTAGTTTGTTGCCCCTAACACGTGGCTTAGAATACTGTCTATGCAGTGTTTTGCAAAAAAACCCCACAGGCTTGCTCTGACTGTACTCTAGGTTGAAAGGTACCTTCATGAAAAGTAGTTAGCACAGCAGCAAGCAGAAGCTAACAAATGTAAATGAGAGGCAGGATTAACACTGCTACCTTGGGTTCAGCACGTCATGAACTGTACTGTACAGCTTCCAGCTAATCCTGTGTATAGGCAGATCAAGCTAAAATCTGCTTGCCAAATAGAATGCAAGCAATACTGAAATGGTCTTTTGTAAGTAAATGATGCAGTTCACATTGTATTTGTGTAACGTTGGTGCTTAGAGGGAGGGAGCAATAGTTAATGAAAATTTTTAATCTTGTGTTTGATTTGTAGGGGATACTAGTGTTAATACCCATATGTAATACTGGGTTTCCGTAATGGAAAAAGGAATATGAATATTGCATCATAATAGCATATTACGTTATTTGGGCACTTGAATTGTCTTTCGTTCATAGCACTTTTTAATACATCTGGATTTTGTGAGGCTAAAATATGCATTAAAAGAATAAGTTGAAATTGCCGTAATATTTCAGTTTTAAAAGGTCCCAATTTGCATACATTTTGTATGCATTTTCCACCAAAGTTACAATTACTAAGTCAAAAAAACAACCAGAATTAATTGGTACTCTCGAAGATGTAGCACCTGACAGTCTCTTCTGATGTACTTTCTCCAAATTGCAGCTTTCTGATAATGAGACACTTTAATGTTACTTTCCACAGGCATGAAGATAAAGGTAGTAGATTATCAAGGTTAAAGGCCCAAGAGCACTGAAAATGGCTATTTCTTAATGAAAAGGTGCCATGCTGCTTAGACACCCTGACACGGAAAAGTGAGTGGCCATCTTCTGGAACTATCTTAGCATTGTGTAGGACTTTTGTTTTGGTTTGTTTTTTCCCAAGAATGGGATATAACACAGAGTCTTCTGACTTACATTTTAGATAGAGATCTTGAGTTTCCCAATGGTTTGATAGTGATCTTTTTATAGTTTAATGAGAGAAGTCTATTTCAATGAATTTGAAATTCAGTTCAAATCGATTCCTTTCAAGAGTCAATTAGAAATGATAAAACAGAGAAGAAAAAGTAAATATAGGTATATAGATATGATATATAATATGTAGATGATCATTATTATACTATGGGGAACCTTATACTGAATTTTCTTAATACATTTTAAAACATTAATACCCCTTCTACTATAACTAGTACTACTTACCTATTATGTAAATAAAGTGAGGCAGATAGAATTTTTTTGTAATTATTGCCATCAGCAAAATCAGGGCAAAACACATCCCGATAAGAATATTATAATATGTTTGTTCCACCAACTTAATATAATTGATCACAAACTATAAAAAGAATGAAAGTCATAGAAAGGCCTGAGAGGAACAGACTAAAAAGGGGAGGCTGATGGGAGATAAAGCCTGAGGAGGTTTGTATCTCCTTCTGATAGCAGCAATATTATAGAAGAATTTCAGGACCTTAGTGCAAATTTGCATGGGTTCTTTCCCTTTTGGTCATGAATATTAACTTGTTATTATTTTCTTCCTGAAGAGCTTAGGTGCAGGGGTCCATTCATGTTTGAAAAATTCTTCATGACAGAGAATTTAGCAAAAGTGAGAAGAACTTCAATAGTGTTTTCAAGTTCCTCTTAAAGGTCGGGTTTTTTGTTTTGTTATGTGGTAAACAACAATAAAAAGGCTGTTTAATTTAGATCTAGCTTTGAAATTATGAATATTTTATTTTATCCTCGGGTTAATTGTTCTGTACTTTAAGGTGCTTCTTACACAAATGACCCAGACAGTGATCCGCTTCCCTGCGCCTCTTAGACATCTGATAAAAACATGCATTAAATTGAATTACCTCATGAATATAAAGTGACAAGAAATGATTCTTCATAAAGACAGCCAAAGGGAACATAGTCATTTTGCCTCATCCAGATCTGATATGGAATACAAGAAAACAAAGCTCTCTTGTTTCTGCATAGCCTTTAAAATGCTGAAACACAGAGAAAATGTATTCTCTACTTCTTGGTTTCACTGTCCTAGTTCTCACAGTAGGGAGATGGTATGCAGTCCTTTCACATTTCAGATTAAAACAAACACCAAAGGTGTAGGTTTAGAATATCTATTATGGATTTAGCTAACGTGCCGCAAAAAAAGTGTTGGACTTTCCCTGTACCTGAGAAAAAATTAGTTCAAAGCTGAAAATCTAGAAGATTTAAGTGACTAAAGAGGACTTGCTTCCACTGAATTTGTTTGGATTTTCTCATCTGTAGGAATGATATCCTTCCAGAATATTAAAATAGGTTTTATACTTTAGTTTATAGTTATGTTAATTTGGTACCAGTACTAATTTCACTGATTTGATTTTACATTTGTATTTGTTATATTCACTTTTCTCATTTACTTCTTGTTTTCTTGCAAGATGGAAATACAGATTCCTGGCCTGTAAGAAAAATTGCATAGCTATCTTCCGTGGCTTCTACTAAATATGCACATCTTCTTCTAAGACTTCCCTACAAGTGAAAATACAGCTTGTTGTTTTTCACCTTTAGCTACATCTTTCCTTTTTATAATCCTTAATTTAGGAAATACATAGGCACATGTTATATTGCTGCTGACCTGAAGTTAGCTTCATTAATAACACTTTTCAACCTTCTGATGAGTCATAAGAGGAAGAAACACGTACATATGTGTTAAACCTTCCTACATTTCATAACCTAGTTGTAGTACTTCTGATCCTAGTGTTAACAGTCCAGTAGTATTTCAAATGTCTGTGTCCCTTAATGTGTAGTGTTCAAGCTGATTTAGATTTATGTCTAACTTATTGTATTCATTTACCTTATTTTATTTATTATTTTCTCCGGCATCATGTAGGCTCTGCAGGGAGAATCTTTGAACTTGATAAATTAATAATGCGACAAGGCTTTTTTTTTTTCTCTTGGACCTACATTTAAACAGTTCTCTGAGCAGTGTTGTAGTTAAAATCCTCTCACTGAAGCTCTTTGAATAGCCTATGTATTTACCCATTCTTTTAAGGAGGCAAGAGAAGTAGTGAGTCATAATGCATGGTGCTTATCTCAGCCAAAGCATACCTTCAATTTGTCTGCTACTGAAAAATGTGTTCCATCCAAGTTTACTTTGATATTTATTAGGCAGTGTGAAAGAACATCTCCTTCTGAGCCACGTTAAATGATCAGAGAAGTACATCTTTGCTGTATTTTTATGTCCCTGATTCCAGGCCATCATGCTTGCTTTTCTCTAGAGGGGGGTAAGACCAACATAGACCACGAAGAGATAAGTTCTTACCAATAAATCTTCTGAGGATTAATGAAAAAGGGATAGAGATTCCTCTTGCACTGATTTTTGGGAAGCATAATTCTGAATCTGGAGAACCAAAATGTGTGACAGAATGTTTCACAATGTTTCACAAAGACTGAAAATGAGAGACATGGCAGAAGTAGTAGGGAAATCTAAGGGCTTTGGGGTATGTACACATTCCAGCTATTTTTTTTTTTTTGCTAGTTGAGTTAGGTAGCATTTTACTGTGATTTAATGCATGCTTTTCTATTCTTGCTGACTTAATTTTCCACACCTTAAACCAAAAGCCACCAAAAGAACTTTCCATAGAGCTCTTGACTTTGCAAATTTTTTTTTGCTATAAAAATTCCTGTGAAGTAAAGATCAGCTATCTGCTGCTTTCTGCTTCTCCTTTTGCCTCCTGCTCATTACATTTCCCAGTCATGCATTATTTCTCAAGCAGTTGGATTTCAGCAGGCCCAGTAATGGACTAAGTTAACTTGAAATTTGAGTATACCAGTCACTGATTGTGAGTCCTAATCTCATACTGAAATAATTTGCATTTTGACATATCTTTCCATGCACTTGTTTATGTTTAGGCTCATTTTTTTGTGCAGTTGTTCTTTCGATAGCTAGGTAATCAGTTTCCAGAAGATTATTCAGTCTCAGTAACAAAGAAGACTAAAATAAAGCCTGTTATCCTCCAAGATTTGACTTGTGTCTCAGACTGAATGTTGGTGCTAATGTCCCTCTCTTGACTCAAAAACTATTGTGACCTTGATCCTTAATTTTCAGACCTGCTGTCATCTGACTGAGGTCACTTCAGAAATATTTCTTAGGATTTCTTTCAGAAACAAGGCAGTGCTGCAATCATATTGTCTGGTTTTCTCCAAGAAGTTTTCAATGTACTTATCAATTTGAGCCAAATTTACAGAGGATTAAAGGTCACAGAGATAATTAAAATCCAGCAAGTTTCATGAGATCAGCAATTATCAGTTTTGTGCGGCCGGCTCTTAAGACTATCAGCATGCATACGCTTGCTGGCTATCAGGAGTACACACAGCCTGCACACAGTCACAGCATATGCTGTCACTTGTCCCTCTGGGGCAGCTGTGGAGTAAGGTACTGGAGAGGAACTGAAAGATTTATAAGGGTGTGAGAGGTAAAGACATAGAAACATGATTGTAAGGCAACTAAAAACATGAAGGACACACAATATTACAGAACTATTGCACTGCAATGCATTGTGCTATGAAGTCATTCTATACGAGCATCCTTTATTTGACAAACATAGATTCTGCTTATGTAAAATGAATATCCTGAGACAAAAAAAGTAACTGATTTATTAGGGTAATTAGGGCTGGGGTTTTTTTAGGATTTTATTTTATTTTTATTATTTCTTTCTAAAAGTACTAGTAGTCTTAAAGGAAATAGCTGCAGCAGTTTTATCTTACCAGACCCTCCAAAAAAATCTCTGAACTGTTCACTGACTGTGTCAGTGAAATCTTTACTATAAAAGGACTAGGTTTTTGTCCATCAGATCTTTCTTCATAGCTGAAGTTGGCAAACTATTTAGCCCTTTCATTCTTGCAAATTATATGTAAGCAGCTTCAGATTGTTATTATTTTGCAATTGTTAACTGAAGGCTAGATACAAACATATGGTAGGCTAGAAGTTGTTTGATGTGTTCACTTTGAAGATGTCTTCAACTATTCGTTATTCACAGTCTGTGACAGACCCCCACCATTTCACATTGTCTCAACTGCTCTCTGATTGACTCCAGCTTTACTAGAAAAGAACATTTGAGGCTCAGATATCATATCAATATTCATATGCAAACTCAGGTATTTCCCTAAGGAGTTGACACATCACAACTTTTGGTTTGAACAAAAATCTATTTGCATTAATATTCATGGACAAAACACATAAGAATGCTGCAGACCACTTGTACTATTATAGCTGTAATAGGTCTAAAGATGTAATAGGAAAAAACCCGGGGAAATACAATATCTTTTATTGTTAATAAATTACACAGTTAATAATGTTAAGGGGAAAAGCGTAAAGGCCTTGGGCATGTTATAATTTTCTGTGTTTTCTCCAATTATATGGGCTGATCTAAAACCAGATTATTACCACTCACATCCATCCTATCTTTCAAAAATGTTTTTGTTTTTCTTACTCCTTGCTCTTGCTCTTGCTCTGTTTGCTTTGATGAAGTTCAATCTGTCAAACAGAAACTGCAAAATTAGACATATTATTGCTTACAATTTAATTCTAATTTAATCTCTGTTATTTCATCCATGTTATCAGGTTTAATCTCTGTAAAAACTTATATTATGGATCTCAGTTACATACGTCAGCCTGAAATTTGCATCCCTGCTCCTAAGTGTCATCAAACTTAATTCTTAAACTTCCAAATAAATTTGCTTTCTACATCTTTTTCCTCAAGGATTCTCTCTGGGTGTTGGGATTTTTTTTACTGAAGTTCATAATACCTTCCCAGCTTTACCTTCCCAGAGCATGCCAACCTGTGTTAAACTCAGAGGTCCTGGATTCAGTGTGTAAATCTATGTTTGCAACTAACCAAGCAGGCCTCAGCCCGGATCAGGATCATCCCAAACAATATGAAGTCAAAAGAAAGGCTGTTTCTCAGCCTTGTTCAAATTACAATTATTTAATCTTTTTGATTAATTGACCATTTAATGTTCTAGAAAAAAAGTCAGCATTGATCAAAGTGGGTTTCATTTATAACCAGAGAAATATGAGGCTAACCTTTGAAAATTCATTTCCTATTACTACTGTTGACTATTTACTTACTGTCATGCATCAAAGTGGATATATGGGGATCTGATCACAGCCAATGTGAACCATATTCTGTTATCGTGTCTGCCATTTAGGCCACCACAGAGCACAGACTGAGAACTCCTGATTTAAGCCATATTCAGAGCAACATTTTTTGTGGTGTGACTCTGCTATGAAACTTTGCTCAGTATGGCAGACTCTATGTATCCATCACATTTGTCCTTCAAGGGCCATCAGACAACTTACTGTACCAGAGAAGATGGCTTAGGAAACTTCCTAAAAAAGCCATGATATCACCTGTGTAAAAGGGTAGTTTATATCAGTAGCCTTGTTGAATGCAAGCCAAAATGATGCCGTCCACAACAGGAATGTCTGAGACGGGGTCTTTATGGAGGGTTGTGTTTGAGGTCACACCTTGGACTTGACCAGCTTAGGTAAGTGCAGATACAGATCTTAAGCATCATTTGGCTTTATTCTGACTTTTCAAATGAGCTTGTTTCCCCTTTAATCCCATGCATTATTTCAAGGAATGCAGTTGAGGCTATGTCACTCACAGCTGAAAATAAGATTGTTTAGAGAAGACAGAAGACAGGCAGCTAAACTGTAATCAGTCTGAAAAGATTTGGGGACAGCTGCTGTGGTCTTATGAGGAAGAGGTTAGTTGCATGGAGTTTATGATTTGCAACAAATTGAAATGACTGGTTTTCATTCTGTGAGTTTCTTTATTTTACAAACAGCTACTAGGTTGGCCAGGAAGCTGTTTTGGCAGCTGAAAGATAGGAAACAAACACACATTTAAAACTTCTGGAAGCTCCTTAAGTTATTTATCCAGACCAAACATTTTGGTAGCTGACCATTTCTGAAGAAATAGACATGGCATAAACAGTGCTCAGAGTGCTTGTTTGCAGAGTACACCATTTTAAATGGATTGAGAATTCGTTTGCCTAAACTAAGAAAAGGAATGATGACTTCTATTTGCTGTAGTAAATGTGTTCTATTGGTCTCACACCTAGGGCTGATGACTTCTAATTTAGAGAGACGGCGGAAATCTTTGCTTTACATTAAATCGATTTTTGGATTGAGCCCATTCTCAGTATGCTGCAAGATGCTCGTCCTGCAAGTAAATAAGGTTTATACGGAATGACCTTAGATATGAATGCATAGATGCTAATGTATTGTGTGAAGAACATACAGTAGAGTCTGAGTACAAAGATAAACTTTCAATTTGGTTGAAAAATTAAAGTGAGAGAAGTGGATCTTTTATATAAGATGATCTTTTCAAGAAACAACGAAAACAAAGACCTGAGTGCAGTATGTAACAGCCATAAACTTCCTGATGTACAATTCTGATAACAGTAATCCTTTTGTTTTGTCATTGCTAATGATCCTTAACTTTGCCTTGGGATATCCCACTCACCTGTTGGTCATTAATTTCAAGCAAAAATATCAGTGTCTTTGTGAGGCGTTGCTTTGGCATTAAAGAAAATACTGTTTTGGTCATAGAGTCATATTTTCATAGATTTGTGAAGTGTATGGCAAAGGTGTGGTGTTCATCAGTGGTCATAGGAAAATATGTGAAGAAGTCAAGTTCAGAGGGTAAAAGGCTTTTTGAGTCTTACTTAACTATTTCTTACAAAAGTTCTCTCTTCAGTGTTTGAGAAGGTTAATACCCTCAATGTTCACATCTTTTGGTTGTGAAAACAGGAATGTATTATTAACATTCAATGTTCCCTTATGAAAACATTTGGTTTACAAAAATTGCAAATAGATAAAAAAAATAATTGCTCGAAATGCATTCAATAAACATAGTATGAGTCAATATTTAGACTGCTTTTTTTTTCCTTTAGTTTTGGACTTGACTTTTCAAAGTTTAGCTAAATCTAGCAGAATCAACTGAAAAAAACCAATAAGGTTGGCTAGAGACTACCAGTTTGCACAGGTGCAAATGGGTTTGATCATATGTTAATTTATTGAGAGCCAAGGGCACAACTCCAAATTGCAAAACCAGATGCTCAGCTCTTTTCTCTGTGTGAGAGAGAAGGAAAAGAGAAAGATAGAAAAGCCATGAACTGTGGGAGGATTCTGTGTTTTTATGATGTAGAGTTAAAAGCAAACATAAAATATAAGAAACTGGAGATGGTTGCAAATTTATGGAGGCCAGTGTTCCTTTAAAAAAAAAAAATCCCTAGTTTATCTATACAGTTTATCTACAACAGAGGCTCCTGAACCTTTTCTTATTATTATTTTTGTTTTTCTCCCTATGCACTACAATTCCAGCAAGTGAGATCCCCTCCAGCAAAATTTCTTTCTGTTCTCATCCCTCCCCTTTTCTTGATCTCTGGTGGCTTTTGAATCTATTATTGCTCTCTGTATGAAACAAGCTCATGTCAATTCCCACTCTTTCATCTTCTTTTTTAATTAAATTCACTTGTTTTGTTAGTGGCAGCATAAAAATATCTGTCGCAGTTTATTAAAATCTTGCATTATGAATATTTATTTTAGAGATAAACTTTCAATATATTTCAACAGATAAACTGCCTCCCAGTAAAGTGTGGAAGTGGGAGGGAGAAGGAGAAAAATAAAATAAAAAGAAGAAAGACTTCTTTCACAGAAGAGATGCAAACCTTTCAGACCTGTAATCCTGTATAAATTTAAAGCATAATATTAAATGTATTGCAGGCTGTAGCTGGATGTTCTGGGGGAAAAAAAATAAAGTTAATTAGTGAACCTCTTAAATATAATTCAAACTGGGTGTAAATAAACATTCCAGAAGTGATATATTTACCTTTACTGATAGCATTGACTTCCTTATTTTAACAACACCTTGAATTATTTTTTCTTTTTTTATGGTGTTCATGACCTCTTCTCTGTTATTTTGGCCTCCAGGATATAGCAAAAGTGCTGTTCACCAGTTTCCAAATATGGCTTTCAAACAGTATTGGAAAGATATTTAAATTACTTGAAAATCTGTTTTTCTGTTGAAGATATGTCTCCTTTCATCCAGTCAAGGATCTTGGCCTGCTTTTCACAAATAGCTGTGTCCAGTTGTTATTTAAAATTAATTATGGCCAAAATTAATGTCTTGATCTTATCTTTCAAAACATTTCACTAATTCATTTTCCATCTTAAGCAGCAACATCACTGTTCTCCAAATTACTTCACTGATGTCAAAGCTTAAAGTCATGCTGTCTCTAGGGGAACGCTTTCACTGGGTTTCTCTCAAACCTTGTCAGTCCAACTGTGCACGCAGCCAAAACATTTGTGCAAGCTTTTATTATTGCCTACATTAACTATGACAACATCTGTTCTCTAGCCTTGCTTATAGCAGCCTTGCTCCTCTGAAGTCATTGCAGGATATTGCTGGTAGAGTCATCCTGAACTCATTTACTGGGCATTATATTGGCCTTACTTATGCTCCTTCAGCATTTTTAATCTTTACTTCTTTCCTGTTTTCCCCTTATGTCTTTCCAGTAATTCAGTCCAACAATCATTGTAAAATCTAATCAGACATAAATGTGACTTTCTTCATCTCTCCAAGTCACTTTTGCTAAGGTTATGATCAAATTGAGAAACCATTCAAGTACCCTTTCCACTGTAGTGAATAGCTATTAACTTATTCTTTTTCCCAGCTTTCTCTTTCCTGTTCCCAAAATGACAATGAAAAAAACAAAGTCAGTAAAATACTGCCTCGGGACTATATTGCGGGTTTTGGGTTTTTTTTGTTTTCATTCATGAAAACATTAGGACTTCTAATAGAGGACCATCAGTGTAGATAGAGCTTTAGTTCTTGAAGGAAATGTGATGAAATTATTGTGTGGAGGTATGTTGTGATGGGATCCCAAGTCAGTCAAAACTTTAAGTTTGCCCAGACCTTTTCTGTGTAGACAGTTCTCCAAAAGCTTAAAGTTTAAAAAAATGTAAATGAAATTTTTTTTCAGAACTTTTAAGCAAAGAAAACTGCAAGTAATTGGTCAGATAGAACAGAAATTATAAAAATTCATAAAATATTCTCCCACTGCGGCCTTGCAGGCAGATTCCAAGTTTCTTTTTTTTTTATCAGGTCAGTGGCTTTGAGCTGGAGCAAACTCTACCAGGTCCCTTTTGGCCTCTGCAGAGTTTCTCTTTCTGTCATCTCTGAGATGAGAGTCAGTAGTACCACTGATATACAAGATATGAAGTGACAGGTGCCCAGAGACTGTTTGTTGCCTGATTCCTTCCCCAGAGCTATTGGTGTGGATGCCTTTACTGTGACTCATGCTCGGCTGCTCCCAGAGAAGGGGCAGTCACTACCTTCTGCAGGAGTGCTCCATCCAGCACAGACATCTTTTCAAAGGAATACGGATATAATGTACACAAACATCATAATATACAAACTAAGAATGAGATACTATCCATTGCACATTCAATTAACTGTCTTGGACTGTTTGGAGAAATAAAATTACTTTGGGGGCATAAAATCAAATCAGTTTAGTGATAACTAGAGTAAGGTTGTATCAAACCCATATTTGGCAGAAAAAGGCAGGTTTGAGACCTTCATTTTTAATTGTCTACAAGTTCAGCAGCTATCCAGGCAAGTATCATGGCTCTGTCTATAATCAATGAAGCTTGATTCAACCCATCCTGAGGTAACTTATAGTTCCTATTTCAGACAACAATGTCTGGAGATGCCTCTCTCTTTTCCCTGATTACAGAAAGAAGACAGTTTAGCACCTAACTTTTAGAATGCCATCCTTGTGGCTTAGGATTGGTTGTATTGTTCAGTTTAAACTTCTTCAGAAGACTCTGAGTGTTTTGAACTGAAGTTTTAAAAATGAGGAATTTCAAGACTTCATTTCAAAATCAGTTTGGTTTTATTTTTCTATGATCAAATATGACAAAATAAGGGAACAAACCATCACGACCTGCCACATTTTAAGATGAAAAAAATATTTCCGCTAAAAGAAATGTCTGGTTAAACATGGAAATATTTTCCATGAGTGGAATTTCCTTGAACACAGAAATCCTTTACTTGCCAAGCTTCAATGGCAAAAAATAAATGTTGAGAATTCCCACAAACACAGCATCTTCCACCAACTACCTGCATTCAGCAACAACAGAAAATGGCGTGGTAGAAGAATTCTAAGCATGACTGGGAGAATATCTGGAGTGTTGAAGGGCGACACATCTGGATCTGTATGGGACGCTCCCATTGGACTGTCTTTTATATAACATATACAGTCCAATGGGAATGGCTTTTATATTTTATGTATTTATTTGTAAAATGTGTACATATTATATTTATTTTATCTGGTCATAATCAGAAAAAGGATGTTTTTAATACAATTGGAGATGAAAAAGGGAAGCTGGATAAAATTGAAATATTTTCTTACAAATCAGTAACATTATTCTCCACATGAAACACAACAGTGATGATGGGGTCTGGATGTGCTTGGAGATAACAAACTCCTAGATGCAAGATCCTTAGTAAGGTGATTCGTAACACCTTTGGTGAACTAGAAAAAAATATTCTAATTGGCAGATTTGCCATATAATTGCAATATCACTAAACCAAGTTTTTTCTTAATTTTTAACCTACTACTGAAGTTTGAATTTCAAGAAAAAGCTGATCATTTGTTTAGTTCTAGTTAATTAATATGGTTGTGCGTCTAAGACCACTGCTATTTTGTTTTTCTTAGTAATACTCTTTTGTTCTCCATTTTCCTCACCTCCTAATGATGCATTTTCAAGACACTTTGCCCATATTAGAACCCATTCATCAAAAACGCCCAATTTAAGCATTCTCGACTACGCAATCCTTTTTTTAAACCTTGCTTTGATATTTACTTTAAAATATTAAAATATAAACTGTGAAAAAATTCCAAGGAAGGATCTTTGCCAAAATTTTACCTATTTTCCAATAGCTTAACTGATTTTTCAGTAGTTTGCAGAAATGAGGGAAGAGAGCAAGACATGTAATATTACAAAGTTAAGTAAAATTATGAAGAATTAATTAGCTTCACTGACCACTAGAAAGCTGGTCTAGATGTATGTCATCTGTGAGGAACTTAATAAGAAGAAGTAGGCATCAGTTGACTTTAGTAGGCTTTACCTTGGGAGGTTCAGATTATACTTGCATTCTAAATTTTCTGGACTTATACTTAACTTCTTTTGTCTTCTGCTATATGTTGCTATTCTAGGTCTCCTTCTTTCTGTCGGCATATCTTTTGTTGCAGCTAATGGCACATCTTCATATGTCTTTCATGTGGTGTCTGCCCTTACAAATACAGGCAACTTTTGTTACACTGTAAGTCAAAAAAAGTCATGCTTAAGAAGGCAAAAATGTACGTAATAGAGTGCTGTGAACCAAATCTTGAAATCCTTTTCCCATCACGTTTAATTAAAATTGTAATTAAAAAAAAAATGGGATGGCTTTTGGAATTGGTAAAGGAATATGAATGTTTTCCTTTCTAGGCCAGTAATTCAAATCTGTCAAACTTGATGGAGATCTATAATTCCATCAAGCTCTTTGTTGTAAGCAAAAAGTTGCTTTGTTGACAGTCTGATTCAAGTTAATAGTAGGCAAGAGTCCACATGGCAAACCAGTTACAGAGATTTTGAACTACTCAGCACTCATATTGGCAAAGTCTTTATCAGAGTAGGCCTAAAGAATGGGTACAAATGCAAGTGTACCACATTTCCTTCTTTTGGCTAGCCTGCCTAGCCTAATACCCAACTAAGTTTAGTGCCCGTTTAATAGCATTTTGTATCTTAGTGGGAGACTTCAGTCTCCAGTTCTGTCGAGGCACATATGCAAGCAGTAAATTAACAGATATACTCAGCAAAATTAAGATTGGCTTTATCGCTCCAGTCAATTAGTAATTTTGTACTCCTAGGTAGTCCAATGGATTTTAAAGTTACAGTAAAGTGGTGTTCCTTCAGTCAACCCAGTGAACTCTCTTTGTTTATACTTTCCGGTCAGGCCTGAATTTATTTTCAAGGGTAACAACTGTGTGGACATTACTATAGGGAAGATCTGTGGGGCTGGTCAGACAGAATATTATGGCAATGTTTTTTTCTCTCAGATAATGTTAATTCACTATAATAAAAATTATTTGCAGGCATGTCACTGTCATTGACCTCATATTTGGGAATTTCTGGTCAAAAAAGGCTGCTCAAGCAGTTGGATGATCAGGATACTCAACTGTACTGATTTTCAGGTTAGGCAGAGTCAGAAACTGGCAGGTTTTACCTCCCAAGTAAGTCTCCTAAGACTGAGCTGGAAAGGCTGTCTCTTCTGAGCATTATTCTTCCCTACAACCAATATGGTGGCTAAAACCTTAGTGTTTTTCACTAAGAAACTAATGGTATTCCCCAGGTATGAGGAAATTTAGGTTCATTTTTCTACTTTAGTGTAATTCAGAGGCCTGGAAAATATCTTCTTTGCCCATGCTTTGATTGTTTTGAGGTAAGACATTACATGCCTATATGTCCCACATTTCTTTGGTATGATTGAATTTGATTGTTGAGAAACAAAGCTACATGTCAAAACTTTGCGATGCTTTTCAAACTGCATTCTTGGTTCTGGCAAACCTAAATGATTTCTATACTAAATATAAGCAACAGTCTTCTTGCCACAGTGCTAAATTTATCCAAATCTTATTTGCTCCTGCATGTGCAGATGATTGAGTAGAAGTGTTGGGAGGGATAATACAAGACAGACTTATTCTAATTTTTCTATAGGAGGAAAAGCAGGGACACACTTCTATGCTCTTTTAATCACTAGGAAAAGGCCTTTCTTCACCTCACTGAAATAATGTAGCCCAATATGCTAGCTCAGGAATGTAGAAAGGACTCCGCTTCCCATAGGTGTGCTGCAGTTAACAGTATGTACTAAAATACCATCACTTATAACTATCATGGGGCAGTGGTGTGATATATTACTGATTATTTCCCCTTCCTGCCTTATTTTTGTCACTAATTCAAGGATCCTGTATCATAACTCATATCTGTGACAAAGGAGAGAAAAATACCTCCTTTTAGTAGAAGCTGAGCCAAAGAAACAATAGGCTGAGGTACATGCTGTAAGAAATACTGAAACCTTTACCATAATTGAACCCCAAGTGACCTCTTTAGAATAAGGAAGGGGAAAAAAAAGTCAATCATCCAGTCTGTAGGAAGAAGAAGAAAAAGGGGCAACAGAGAAGCCGTTAGCATACTTGTTTTATTCATGTAACCATGGCCACAGCTTTTAGTCATGATTAATGCATGCCACTGATACATCACTTTTGAAATTTGTTTTTATTTAAAGAAACTAAGTAGTTAGTATTAAAAGCTTCTCAATTCAGATTTTCAGTTAAAAAAGAAAAGAAAGTGAAAGTTAAAAGCAAAATGGTCACTGATGGCATAAAAACAAGCCCAATGTTCTGATGCATTACAGAAGGGAGATTATAGGCAAGAGCTCCAGAGCACTAGGAAAAACACTGCAAAGGTACCTGCATTGTGGGGTTTTTGTAAATACTGTTGATTAGGTAGAGAGAATATTTATGTTAGTGTTTTCTTCCAGTTTAAAGGAAATTGGGGAAAGCAGTCTTGAATTATCTTAGAGATGTATTGTATGAAGGAGAGTGTTGGGTTTTTTTTTGGTTTTGTTTTTTTGTTTTTTTTTCCCAGGGAGGAAATAATGGTAAGAATCAAAATACCACCCACTGAAAAAAAGTGACATAGTTATATTCTCTCCTCAAAGGGCTGAAGGGCTAAAATCAAAACCATAGCACTATAGAAAGAAAACATAATAAAATTGTGAAACTGTGGTCAAAGCAGTTAAATGAAAGTGTATGAAAGATACCGTTAGATGAGTTTTCTTGCCCCTACCTCTTCCCCCCGCCAAGTAATGCTGTATAATATTTCAAAAGTGTTAAATAACTAAACTCTTGAATAAGGCAATGAGACTTTTTTTCTTGTAAGTACATGAAGTGCAGAGTTAGGTGAAAGTATACTGATCCTTGGCGCATTTAGGAATTTTAAAGTATGCTTGCAGAGGCAAAGCAGCAAGAAGGCAGGCTTGCACATCTTTGTTTATCTGTTGCCTCATGTGTGTGTCGTGGTTTAACCCCAGCTGGCAACTAAACACCACACAGCCGCTCGCTCACTCCCCCCTGGTGGGATGGGGGAGAGAATCGGAAAAGTAAGAAAACTCTTCAGTTGTTTCCTCCCTCATCTTCTCTTTCCATGACCTACCTAGCTGCAGGCAACTTGACCTCACGGGATGTAGCACTTTATTTATTTATTTATTTATTTATTACTAAGCCTACAAGTGAAAGACTGATGTATTACTATAGTCCATTGTGCAGAAAGAAAGTGTTAACCCTTGTTATATGTCAAGTGAAAAGTCTGCACTAAAGCCAAACCATTTCCCCTCAAAGCAGTTATAGGGTGGGATAGCACTGGCTATTCCTTATACAATACTGGCCCTGAGCCTTTCTTGAGAACAAATACTTTGAATTAGATTCTGGCTAACAGTTTTAAGCTTGAAACCAATGCAAACCTTCTCTGATAGCAAGAAACAAGGCTGCTTCTACTTTGGTTTGTGCTATCTTGTGCTGTGAAACCTTCTGACTTTTCTGAAGCTGAATGTGAGATAGCCCCTACTGTAAGTTACTCTTTCTGCACAAAGAAGGAGAACCAGAAAATATCATATTCTCTGTGTCAAGTGGTAGAGCTACTTTTGCTTCTGATGCTCCGTGATTGAAGTAGCATTCCAAATACCTGCAGGGGGGAGAGAGATTTGAGGATTCATGCAGCACTCTCCTTGGCTTTGCCTTAGCCACTGCCACGAACTTCTTGCTCTCTGCGAGCAGACAGCCCTTGAAGAGTGAATCTCAACACCATACTGGGGAGTTCATGTCCTCACTGTGTACCTGATAGCTTATCTGCATGCTGACTCTGCTGCCGATGAACTTTATCCTGTCACAGAAGTGAGGTTTGCCCCTGGCTATTTCTTACTCCTTTGAGGACAGAAAATGCATGAGCTTGTGTCCTGAGCAGTAATGATTTTCAAATACTTCTCTTCAGCCCACATACATGAAGCTAAAAATCTTGTATAACTATTTGTAAGTACCTGGAGACTTATGGGTCTATACCAGTTACTAAAATTAAATGCATAATTGCTATTCTTGTGGGAGAAGATTCACAGAGTAAGAGTCATTTAAAATAGGCACAGAAACCAATTACATACATTGAGGGGATAAGATCCAGATCAAATTTAACAGGATGTAGGCACTCAATGGTGTCCTTTTGATACATACAATAATTGAGGATTAAGATAAAAGTTATGGTCTCCCATTATCTATAATTGGTCATTTACAGTTTTTCAAAAAAAGAAGGCACTTCTTCAATTGCCACAATGGTGACAAGCATAAAATAACATGTCAATGTCACTGCAATGTCCCTGAAATTAACCCTTCCTTTCACTCTGAATTCCTGCTTTTCTGAGTTGTGCATAAACAGCTTCCTCCATCATTCCAGTAAATTGCTTTAAGAACCTTTAACAATCTTTACCTGTGTGGAGAGAGAACATTAAAAATTCACAGTCATGTTGCTAACTTAAAAAAAAATAATAATTTGGTTACCTTGTACTTTAACTACAGCTGAGTGTTTGCCCTAGTTCCTGGCTTTGAAAAACCTTGAATTTAAGGTTTGGATAAAGAACAGAAGCTGCAGGTCAGAAACATCTTCAACCTGAACTCCTGCCATTTTGGCTGTTGGAAGTGGGATTTCCGAAGTGAAGTTTCAAGGGAAAGTGTTCAGAAAAGGCTTCTCACAGATACATTAGAAACAAAGCCTACTGGACCCTTCCTTCCTTCCATCTTCCCTACTCCACTACCTCCTTTTCTTAGTTTCTTCCTTCCTTTCTTTAATAATATGAAAAAAATAAAATACACTACTGAGTAAAAGTACACCTTGGATGGACCTAAGTGCACCTGAAGTTTCATTTTGCTTAACTTTATATGTTTGCACATAGGTGTCCTCATCTACTTATGGGAGGGACATGACTTTTAATCTTGTTCATTGAACTAATTTGTAAACTGCCTTATTTTTCACTCCACTCCTTTTCACAAAGGGGGGATTTTTTTTTTTTTTTTTTTTTTTTTTACCTCTGGCCTTTAGATTGTTTAAAATGGTAGGCTGCAACCAAGATGGAGAAACATGTTTGTCACATCTTCCAAAGAATGGGAAATTAGAAATCTGCTGTTTGTGTGTGACTTAGATAATACTAGAAGGTTGTCAATAAGGTACATGTTCATGCAGTTAATAGATAGTTTCTTCTCTCTTGAAGCATTTATTAACCATTATAAGTGACTTTAAGAATAAGTATCATATAAGAGATTATAGCTGTGCGATATTGCAGAACACATTTTTGTTGAGTCTTCTCAAGGTTATATTATTAAAAGTAAATATGAGAATCAAGGATAGATCTGTCAGCTACTGTGGGAAAAAAGAGAGTGAAAAAAAAGTGCTATACAGAGTTCAGGGGAAGGAATGTTAATGAGGTGTTTTGATGTTTTGGAGCTACAAACTTTCAACTATAGTCATTCAATTTCCCTTTCTTCCTTTCCCTGGTGGCTTCTGGCATTGCTCAAAGTAGGGATACCCATCTGGCTCTGCACTCTTCTCTGTGGTACAATTAATACTATTTTTGCATGCATACCTTCTTTGTCTCAAAATCACTAGGGAAAAAGAATGCTAGACCTATTCTTTCTATGTCATTTAATGCAATTCACAGAGTTTATTTTGCAAGCAATTATTTTCACTATACATTGTTAGGTTCCAATTAGCTCCAACGCCCACTTTGCAAAACGTTATGCTGCCCTTCGTTGTGGCAAACCTAGATTAATCCCAAGAAGTATGCTGTTGGAATAGGCCCTGATGCAGTGTGAAATACTTAAACAGTAAGATTCACAGATCTCATTTCATATTCAAGACCTTTTCTTCTTCTCTGTGTGTTTGTATAAATGATGTAACAGTTCATGAGACAGTTGTAGATTTGAGCTTAGGAGCAGCAAAACAGGCCTCTGAGAACTATGAACAGAAGCAGTACTGCAATGTAATATTGGGCAGTGGGACATTTATTTTTGTTCAGCCTGCTGCTGGAACACATATATTAAAAATCTGGCTGTACATGAGATCATAACTGTGATACATAGTCTTTGCAGAGCAGGAAAAATAGTAAAACTCTCCCCTCCCCCTTTTCGCTTTCCTTGTTCTATCCCAGTCGTGATAAGACCAAGGCTGAGAATCTGGGCTAGAGGAGGAGAGACAAGTTGCATGTTTTCTTCCTCAGATGTGTTCTCAGAGGACCTTCCTCCTTTACAAGTCTGAGCAGGAAATGGCACTGGCACAGCAGGGCATCATCTGCCAATCCAGTGCGCTAGATGATGCAGATTACTCACTCCTCCAACATAAACTGAAACTCCTGCAGTTCCCTTCTAGTCCTTCTTGTTACATTTTTCCTTGTGGTTTCAAAATCCAGACTCTGCCTCCTATTCCTTTGCTATTTATCAATTAGCAATTCTGTTTCTTTTATCGTGGGAATATTGAATCATTATTTTTTCCTCTACTTGTTTGCACATCTGGGTAATCACCATAGCAACTGATGTATGCCAGGTGTCTGCTCAAAAAGAACTCTATCCTCCCAGTCTCCCTCGCTAAATTCATTACATTAATTGCCAAGCAGATATTAAATCAAACGCGGGACTGAATAAAAGATGAAAAAGGTATACTCCTTATTACAAACACTGTAAGCAATTTCTATATAATGTAAAATAGATATGAAATACATAAATCAGTTAAGTGCTCGATTTGTAAATTAATATGCAAAATCCTAGAAGTGCAAAATTTCAACTGAGAAGAAGACAAACTTGCACTTTGGAAAAAGTCCTGCTAGTCTTACTTGCCTAAGATCGCTTTCTCACTGCAGTGAAACAACTCTTAACATTTTTATTTTCTTTTTAATTCTTCTAAAGCAACATTAAGGGTGCACAGTTAAGAATTCAATTATCAGGCAAATAAGGTAACAAAGTTTGAAAACCTAATTAACCCTGTCTTTTTGCATGTAAATTATGTACTTGTATACACACTGAACTTTAACCATATAATTACATGGTTTTATGATTTTTAGTCCAAATTTGGGATATGCACAGCATTAAGTTTTGCTTTATACTTCTATATGTACAAATTAATTCTATATACGGTATTAAAATTCTGATGAATTTCAGAATTAAAGTATCAGAATGCATGAGCATAAATATTTCTCTAATTTATTACAGGAAATTATTATTAAAAATAACATCTACAAAAAGAGAATGCTAAAGATACAAAGCTATACTTGACATGCAGAAACAACTGATGTTAATTAATTTAATTAATTTAATTTCATCAGAATTAAAATTCTGATGAATTTTAATCATGCTAGATTTTAGCCAGGTTCTAATAAAAGATTTTCATACTTTTTAAAGAATTTTTGTTTTTTTCTCATACCCCCCAAAAGGGCCTTTGGTCCTGAAAGTGATGGGCCCAAAATTTTTTTTTTTTTTTTTTTTTTTTTTTTTTTTGGCTAATAGTAAGCCCTCAAGAAAGTTCCTCGAGCTAACATGCCATTTTTTTACCCTCAAACATGATATTTTGTTTTTTGAGACACTAATCACAATAATTTTATGAAAAGACAAGATTGTATGGTGCAGGTAATAGTCCACATACCAAATTAACATCAGTTGTTTCTGCATGTCAAGTATAGCTTTGCATCTTTAGCGTTGTCTTTTTGTAGATGTTATTTTTAATAATAATTTCCTGTAATAAATTAGAGAAATATTTATGCTCATGCATTCTGATACTTTAAGATTGCATCTAAATCATGGGACAGGTACATGCCACAGTCCACCCTTGTCCCTGTGGATATCCAGTCACTCAGATCAGGTAGCTGACTGGAACAGGCTGTGTGCTCACTGGCACCCATGCCTGGGTATAATTTCCGAGGTTATGGGAGGATGATGTAAAGCTGGATGCTGTCTCTCTAGAAACAGGACATGATTTGAGAGTCTCCTGGATTTGGGAACTAGGGTGCTTTGAAATTATTCATAAGATCATTTGATGAAAAAAATTGGCATTGCTAAAAAATGAGTAATTAATGTGATGAACAAAAAATTGCTCTTCTGCAGGCCCCTTACCTCAATGAATCTATTTTTTTCAGCAAATGGGTTGATAAATATGTTAGGTATTGTACTACCTTTAAAACGTCCAAATTCAGAACATTTAATGTCATGGTTACAAATGTTAAAAGTGTTCCACTGTGGACCTGAATTTCCTGAAGATATATTCTTGATACCTAAAGACATTTATTGCATAAAACAATTTTTCATTAAAAATTTCAACAGTGAGCATGCTAGGCTCAATGTTAAATTTACACTCTTAGATCCATATTAAAGAGCTCTGAAGAATGATTTTATAAGGGAGTGAAATTTTTGTGTGTTTTCTGAAAGCCTTCATCATCAAGTAATTGTCAAGTCATAGATATTTCAATTCTGGTGAACATTGTGGAAGAGCTTAAATGTTACAAATTCAGGCTAATATTGAAAAGCATCATGGTGCATTAGCTATAGCAGATCTCAGACAAGCTCCTATATGTAAACAAAGTGTATTTCTACTTTGAGTTCAAGTTCAGGCCAGTCAGTCTCATGTCTGTGCCTGGGAAGATCATGGAACAGCTCCTCCTGGAATCTATGCTAAGGCACATGGAGGACAGGGAGGTGATTCGAGACAGCCAGCATGGCTTCACCAAGGGCAAGTCCTGCCTGACCAACCTAGTGGCCTTCTAGGATGGAGTGACTACATCAGTGGACACGGGAAGGGCTACAGGTGTCATCTATCTGGACCTCTGCAAGGCCTTTGACACAGTCCCCCACAACATCCTTCTCTC
>NW_008795259.1:9165709-9171253 GCF_000699145.1 Aptenodytes forsteri | reverse complement strand
GGAAACCTTCAAGGTCAGGTTGGACGGGGCTCTGAGCAACCTGATGTAGTTGAAGATGTCCCTGCCCACGGCAGGGGGGTTGGACTAGATGACCTTTAGAGGTCTCTTCCAACCAAAACTATTCTATGATTCTATGATCCTATACAGGAAATTAGAAAGACAACAGCAGTGATTACATTGGAAAATGAGGCTGATAGTGATTCAGCATTTTCAGATTAACAAACAAACAAAAAAATCTTTGTCCCTTTATGACAGATAGGGAATATAACTTTTTTTTCTTGCAAACTAGTATTCAAGAATGTCTCACCTACTACTGATAAAATCTTTACATAACATTTGAAATTATTCCTATGAACATATACTTCACAAATGTCAAGACTTTTTAGCTGGTTTTGTCATTCTATTTTTAAGTCTGGAGTATAATACACTCCCCTAAACTTATATAATGATAATGATAAATGCATAACTATTAAGCTGTATTCTTCATTTTAAGTAGATGTTGGTTCATCAACAAGAGTTTACTGTATACAGATAAAGAAGTTCTCCTAGTAATATCTCCTGTGCAATTTGATAAGAGATTTTGTAGGAATAAGTAATCACATTTCAGGTCTGAACCTATTAATTACATTTGTTTTTATTAATTTGTTGATGAGTACTTTTTAATCTGTTTAGTAAATGAAATTAATTTTCTCTTTCTCTCCCTTCCTCCTTTATGCTTCTATATCTGTTCTTCCTTCTGTCTCTCCCTCCCTCTGTTTTTCTTTCTCCCTCATATCCTGCCAGTGAAGTAATTTGCACAATTACACTTTGAGTTCATGTATAGAAAGGTGACTTTGCAAAATAGTAATGCAATTTGATGGAGGATCATAAATGAAATTGAAATGCTTTTTCTGATGATCCCCTGCTCTTTAAATAAAAATTAATGTAACCGGTTACTGTAGATTTATAAAACTGCAAACAGCAGCAGCAGCAGCAAACTGCTACTATTACCCTCAGTACATATTCTAGAAAATTAAAATTTTATTTTGAGAGTCATGTGATATGCTTCTGATTAGTTTAAGTTTATTTAAATGGTGTTTATGTTTTTATTTGCTTTTTAGAAAAAAGTATGTTATTTTCCAAGAGGTCATTTAGTTCTATCATCTGTATCCCGTAATTTATCCTTCTTTCCTAGCTTCAGAACACTTTGTAGGGACTGAATATTCTCTCTGATCATTTCAACATTTTCATTTAAGAGATATGCAATTTTCTCCAAAATACAGCTTTTACAATCTATTCAACTCTCTCTTGTATATCTTGTCTTTGTATAATTGTAAGAGATTTGTATGACACCATGAGCATGGAGGATATTTCTCCTACTAAAGAAATCACAGGCCAGATTTTTTTCAAGACATGGTCAGCAAATTGCCTATCATGACATAGATAAACAAAGCTATTTCACAGTAAAATAACTGATCTTAAATTCTTAATTTTTCACGTAATTTACTCATATTTATTGAGGAAAAATGTTACTCCGCAGTTACTGCAACTTAAAAGTGTCCATATGGGTAGATATCACACAGTAGCTGTACTATTCCATCCCGATTTCCATAATTATTTCCATTTCCATTCAGACATATCTTTAGCAACTTCAGTAGTATAACCATTATAGTAGAATTCTTAATGTGTTTTCCCATAATATTTCTATGAGTTAAGGATACTCTTACAAGAGAAAACCTAAAGCACACAGGACTGTGATCTAAGATCAGCCACATAATTTTTGGTTTTGCAAACTGAACGCAAGCATATTTTTCAAGCTAACCATTATTTTTCTTTCACTTGATTTCTGAGAGTATCTCAGGATCTTTGAAGTCACCAAAGAATCTATCTTTGAAAGCTGGAACCGTGTACCTGCCTGTTTTTTTAACCTTTTTAAATTAGCGTATCAAAGTAAAATTTGCTTTCATTTACTCTAATGATACAAAGGTAGAGTTTGGAAAATTATTTTTAGTACTTAAAAGGGTTAAGATTTGCTTCCCTCCACTGCCCCCTACCAACATCAGAGAATGTGTTTTGTCTCACTTCAGTACAATGAGGACTTGGCCCCAACATAAGTTAGTTTAAATTAAGGGGCATGCCTGATCCCAAACCAACCAGTCCTTGGTTTGGGCAGCATTTCTTGGGACAGGGAAGTAAACTGTCTGAGTTTGAAGATCCATTATCCATGGCCACTGAGTAGCCATGACTTCCATTTTTAAATAAAATTTGTAATTGATTTAATTGTCTGAAAGAGAATGGTGGGAGGAAGATAGGTAGGGAATGGGTACAGAAAATACCACCCACAAGTTCATTGACAGACTTCTAAGGGTGAAAATATGCTGTATTTAGCACAACTGTTGTGTCAGATATGGTTCCAAAACCCAGTAATTTAATGAATTTGTGGGTTTGGTCCAGAAACTTGAGAACTCCCATAATAAGCAAAGCCTTAAATCCAGGTCGCCAGTGGCAGCTAGAAAACAAATAATGACACAGAGGTGCCCCTGTTTGTATGTACATTGCTGTTCAAGGTTAGCTCTCTGCCTAGGGAGAAAAGGGAGATGGTAAAGGGGATTAATTAATCATTAGACTGTGATTTTTGGTTCCTTGCAGAGAGAAAATCCACTGATCTAAAGCATTCTCTATGATTCATCTTTGTCAAGTCCCATTTGTTCTTTCTCTATTGCCCTTACTGGTGTCCACCATACAGCTTCAAAATGGATAACGGAAAACAGAGCGAAAGAATGACAATTTTAATAATAGAACTTTCCCAGAATGCAGATTCTCAAGCGTAGAGGTAGCTCAGATATGCCTACATTTGTAGTGTTGCCACTTTTGATTGCAATGTCAACATAGCTTTCACTTGCCTTTTGCCCAGGATGAAAGAGGACTGCATTTTCCTTCTGTATTAACACTAAAACTGGACAGTATTGCCCCTTATGTGCAACATAGGCCATGCATAAAATAACCTAATGCACTATAAATTTCCTAGATGCAATTTAAAGCATAAGGAAGTGTTCAATAAAATTTTAATGAAATTCTAAACATTAAAGAAGACTCAGAATAGAAGTCAACATTCAACCTAGCTGTTTTCTTCAAGTGCAGCAGTGGAAAGAAGAAACTCTTTACTTTTTAGCTTTCATTCTTTATCTCCTTGCATAAATGAGTGACTCCTGTACAGGATCTGTTATGAGACTATGCAAAACTAATTATTACCTTTCTGAAGCAAAACATGAATATCCGCAAAAGCTGCTATTGTGTAAAACGTATCATGTAGTATATAACAGATAGCAAAACTAATTATTACCTTTCTGAAGCAAAACATAAATATCTGCAAAAGCTGCTATTGTGTAAAACGTATCATGTAGTATATAACAGATAGCCTTGAGGGCCTTCATAATTACTGACAGGGATATTAGAACTGACAGATTTCAGGTGTGTGCTACACAACAAAAAGGAAATATTGTAGGCTTGGTTAACAATTTCTCATTTATATTTACACATTTGCCAAATCCGACAAGTATTGTGTTACAAGAAAGATCTGGTTTTGTTACCTTTCAAATGAAGTTGGATGGTTCAAACTAGTCTGTTTTCTTTACTAACAGGAGGGTATCTGACATCCTGCAGAGGGAGAGTTTTAAGCCTTTAAGCAGCATACAGCTAT
This sequence comes from Aptenodytes forsteri, assembly GCF_000699145.1. Classification (NCBI taxonomy): domain Eukaryota; kingdom Metazoa; phylum Chordata; class Aves; order Sphenisciformes; family Spheniscidae; genus Aptenodytes; species Aptenodytes forsteri. The sequence continues at coordinate 9,167,574 of NW_008795259.1, read as the reverse complement.
TTCTTAAGAAGCTTCCAATGCATTTATTGAGATACATTTGCAACTAATAGTTGCAATAATGTTAAGGTGAAACAACCTAGTATTTTAAGAATTATTTTTATGGTAGTGAGTGTAAAATGGTTATTCTATCCCACATAATTTTCTGGAATTTCATTGGAAGAAAATCATTATACTTATAAATACAAAGCATACTAGGTTGAGTTATTTAATTTCTTGTGCAACTATTACACCACTACTCCTACCTACTGCTTATTAAAAAAAAAAATTACCATATTTTATCTTAAATATTTCTCTTTGCATTGCTGCCAGATTAGCTTGCTAGATGAACTCTAGCTTCTCCGCACTGAATATTACAGTGACCACTGGACTAGTGCTTATTTCAGTCAGTTTTCAAAACATTTTATTTTATGCTTTTGGCTTTCAGCAACAATCAGATTTTCCCCCTCTCTCCTGTTTAGAGAGATGTCCCAGGGACTGACAGTCTATTATTCTAAACCAGTTATTTCCTTAATATTTCTTACCTTCCTAAAATCAGATCAAATCAGTTTCTTAAATTAGCAGAAGTCAAAACATGTAAAGATAAAGTCACAGCTTAAAGTCAGTTGAGCTATGACCATTTACAACCACTGAGGCTGTAACCTCTGTAGCACACTTACTCCTGGTCCAGGTGGCCTGCGTTCAGCTCTCTCTGGAAGATTGCAGGTCTGACCTCAGGGAGTCACTCAGCTTCTGAGGTTCACATCTGTGAAGTGGAGACTATGGGGACATGAAGATACAGAGACGGCAAAAGTAATGACCATATGAATTTATAATATATTCCTGTCCTGGCTATACTCCCTCCCAGCTTCTTGTGCACCTCCTCGCTGGCAGAGAATGGGAAGCTAAAAAGTGAAATGTCCTTGATTTAGTATAAACACTGCTTAGCAACAACTAAAACATCAGTGTGGTATCACATTATTCTCATGCTAAATCCAAAACGCAGTACTATACTGGCTACTAGGAAGAAAATTAAGTCTATCCCAGCCGAAACCAGGACAGTATCCACCCCTTATTCTATATCATCTACGTCATGCCCAGGTCCCACACTTTCCAATACATTTCACTTAATCACCACCGCTTTTCCTGTCTTTTAATTTATACACACAGATACCATTCCCTTGGTCTATGGGCCATCTCTCTAAAATGTCTGTTGGGCTCATTTAGTCCACGGCTTTGGGTTCTATCTGTCATAATAGTCTTTCAGGGCAGGAGAGATGGTGTGCGGTGTTGCATTGTTGCATGCTGAAGCCAGTTTTTGTCCCATCACTGCTGCACTTTGGTTTCATCAAAGTTCATTCTTCATTAATCTAGGTGATTCTTACTGTAATAATGTTGATATGGCATATATCCACCATAGAAGTCATGATATACAGTATTTTATAGTAATTAACATCATACAATTTAATTTATTGGCTATTCTCACCCAAAATCAAATCACCTTGAGGTACACATCGGACTTCCCCATCTTCCTGCATCACCCACCAAGTGCACCCAGGTTCTTGAGCAAAAGCAATCCCACAGACGGGTTTGCCTTTGCCCGAGGCAGGAATAACCCAGACTGTCTTCCCCAACACATTTTTTATGTGCACTACAGGGACTTTATTCCCATCTACAGTACGTAAAAGTTCTGACTGGGCAGGGCCTGCTCGATTGGCAGGTCCTCTAGTGTTGACTAACCAGGTGGCCTTTGCTAAACGTGTCCCCCAATGTTTGAATGTCCCAGCACCCATTGCTCTCAGCGTAGTCTTTAACAGTCCGTTGTATTGTTCAATTTTCCCAGAGGCTGGTGCATGATAGGGGATGTGATACACCCACTCAATGCCGTG
>NW_008795259.1:9153530-9163791 GCF_000699145.1 Aptenodytes forsteri | reverse complement strand
AGTAGTGATGCAACCACTCACCACCTGCCAACCGCCCAGCCAGTCCCCAGGCAGCAATCACTGCCCCCCAGCCAACTTTCCTAGTTTATATACTGAGCATGACGTCATATAGTATGGAATATCCCTTTGGCCAGTTTGGGTCAGCTGTCTTGGCTGTGCCCCCTCCCAGCTTCTCGCTGGCAGAGCATGAGAAGCTGAAAAGCCCTTGACTAGTGTAAGCACTACTTAGCAACAACTAAAACATCGGTGTGTTATCAACATGATTCTCATGCTAAATCCAAAACACAGCACCATACCAGCTACTAGGAAGAAAACTAACGCTATCCCAGCTGAAACCAGGACAATTCCCTATTCCACAGGTGTTGGTCAAACACACATTCTGTGTTTCCTGCATGTCTGTGTTCTTTGTCCTTTATCAACATTTGACATCTCAGTCAAAAATAACAAAATTTAACTGGCGATAATAGTTGTATGATTAATCAGCTATATGTTTCTATAGCGTGTTTCTGTGAGGCACTTAACATGTTTTTGTTCAGTTTTCAATTGTTTCTTCTCTGACTCACTACATTCCACATTCTTGTTTTCTAACACCTTTGTCTTTTTTTCCTTTCTTTTACATACTTCGCTCCTTCTCATTATTTGTGCAAAAGTACCAACCATCTGTCACATGCATGCATAATAAAATTTGTTAGGGTAAAGCAAATGTTGAAGGTAGTTAACTGATGTCTTAGCTTTATGGTCATCGGATGAATAGAAGAAAATGTCAGATCATTGACCAAGTTTCCCATGTTCAGAAATCCCAGCTCCTGATCGCCTGAAAGCGGTATTTTTTTAATTGTTTGTACAGACTATGTTACAGTCTATGTACAGTCTATGTACAGACTATGCACAGTCCTTCCACCATGAAGAAATCTGAATATGAGACTCAAGAGCATGAACTGCATCTAAGCAAACAGAGAACTGATATTTTTCCATGACTAGGTCCTGGAATTTGCATGAACTTTTAAAGGATGCTGTGACCGGTTAAATATAATATGAATGATTGTTTCCTTCGGTACAATAACATTAACTGAGTGCCCTGAAAATTATTTTCATTTTGTCACAGAATAATATTTTGTGGTACAAGTGGTCTTGCCTGTACTTGTAAATGCACCTACACTGTGTGGAAAGAGCTCTTATTAATTATGTTTATGTTAACAGAAAAATAGACCAAAAAAATAAAAATGTCACAATACTGTGAAGCAATTTGACACACTACTGTGGTCTTTTCTTACTACATTATTTACATTACTGTATATTGGAAGTGTATTTCAGATGGTAAAATCAAGGCAGTTAAACTATAACAGTAAATAATAGAAATAATTAAAAAAAAAAAAAGAATAATTACTAATTCAGCTCTACGCAGTCCTGGGATAGCCTCATCTAGATAGCTTTTAAGACCTGGATAATCAGGAAAATCAAACCACACAGAAATATTTCTGCTACAGTACTGCTAAACGTGTACAGAAACATTGGCAGTAGGTGTCAGTCATGGAAACTATTGCAAAGGCAATTTCAAAATGAAAGCATAATTTTCCTTTTCGAAATGTGAAGAAATGAGCTAAACAAGTCCTGTCAAAATGTTGAGAATTATGCTATTTTCCACCTTCTCCTAAATTGCTGTGAGCTCAGATTGTACATTAATAAAACACAGAATCACATTCTCCAGGCATTTCCCTGGTTTTTGAGCAAAACAGAAACTTTACAGCATGTCAGAGGAGCAGGCAGAGATCCTTAATATTGTACTGTCTCATCCTTCTCTCATAATATTAGGCCCAAATCCTGCAGGGACATGCACAGGTTTAGCTTTATGCACTGTGAATTATTTCTCTGACTTGACGGGAAACTGAAATCCCATTACATTAAAAAAAAACTTATTTTTTTGAGATTTGGCTTGCCAATCTGTCAGCTACTCATATTAAGTTTTCTGATCAAGAATTCATGAGTGAAAGTAAGTTTTCTTTACAGTGGCCAGGAGTGCTTTGGTGTAGGATTTAAAACTTCCGAATGGCCAAACCAGTCTGATTCAGTCATTTTTACCATTGATGACCTTGCATGTTCTCCAAACATCTTCTCTTAAAAAATTGAAAAATAATCAGACTCATTTCCTCAAAGCAGCACAATGACACTTACTTGCATGTTCAATGGAGCAAAGGTTTTGACTATCAGCTTCAGATAAACCAACATTCCTGAGACTCAGAAGTAGTATTACCCTATTGCCAAACTCATTCCGAAACCGAGATGAATCCTGATTAACTTTAAGTGCAGGCCTATGATAAAGTTGGTGATTCATGACAACCCCACACAGACCTTTTGAATAAAAACTTAGGGGCAAATATATTTGTCACACCAGATAGAAGCCTGATGTGAAGTGTGAGGACATTGGACTTCACAACACAGTGGTTCTTAACTTAAACTCATCATGATGTTTGTATGAGGTAAAAGCACTGGCAATTTTAGTTATTTTTTCTTTTTAGAAGTACATGCTGTAGCTGAAACCAGCTTAAAATTCTGTAATCACCTTCCCTGCCTTCCTTTCTTCATTTTGCATTACAGAGTAAACAGATACTCCATGTTAACTTCTCAGCAGTCTAAGGAAACCAATTATATTCCAGCTGAAAAATATTTTGATCAGTATTGATGTGCTAGTGACACAGAAGCTTTTCCCAAACTTTTTACAAACCTGAGCTACATACACTCCCTTATCTTCTACTTTTAATATGCAAAAGGTTGGTTTTCTGTGTCTTAGGCTACCATATCTTGGCATTGAATGATGATTCCCAAACTGGAAAAGTAAATTGTTACAAAACAATAACTTAAAAAGGTCAACATTATGTTACTTTGGAGAATCAGAAGGGATATCTGCAAAAACTGTGTGTCAGTGGAGCAGGTATCTATACTTCTCATAATACTGCAAGGAAGATTGGGGAGATGTCCAAATGGAAACCAGTAACAAGTGATGTACCTCGAGGGACTGTACAGGGACCAATACTATTTAATATCTTCATTAAACACATAGGTAGTGGGATTGAGTACACCCTCAGCAAGTTTGTGGATGACACCAGGCTGCGAGGTGCAATTGATACACTAGTGGGAAGGGATGCCATCCAGAGGGACCTTGACAAGCTTGAGAGGTGGGCCCATGTGAACCTCACGAAGTTCAAGGCCAAGTACAAGGTCCTGCACCTGAGTCAGGGCAATCCTCAATATCAATACTGACTGGGGGATGAATGGATTGAGAGCAGCTCTGCAGAGAAGAACTTGGAGATACTGCTGGACAAAAAATTGGATATGAGCTGGCAATGTACACTTGCAACCCAGAGCGCATGAAAAGAAGCATGGCCAGCAGGTTGAGGAAGGTGATTCTCCCCCTCTACTCCACTCTGGTGAGACTCCACCTGGAGTACTGCATCCAGCTCTGAGGTCCCCAGCACAAGAAAGACATGGACTTGTTAGAGTGGGACCAGCGGAGGACCTCAAAAATGGTCAGAGGTATGCAACACCTCTCATATGAAGAAAGGTATAGAGAGTTGGAGTTGTTCAGCCTGGAGAACAGAAAGCTTCGGGAACATATTATTGTTGCCTTTCAATATATAAAAGGGGCTTATCAGAAGAATGGAGAAAGATTTTTTTACCAAGGCCTGTAGTGACAGATCAAGGGGCAACAGTTTTAAACTAAAAGTGGATAGATTTAGATTGCACATAAGGAAGAATTTTTTTACGATGAGAGTGGTGAGACACTGGAACGGGTTGCCCAGAGAAGTTGTGAATCATGGGAAATATTCAAGGTCAGGTTGGACAGCACTTTGAGCAACCTGATCCAGTGAAAGGTGTCCCTTCCCATGGCAGGGGGTTGGACTAGATGATCTTTGAAGGTCCCTTCCAACCCAAACCATTCTATGATTCTGTGATACTATGATTCTATTAAATAAAACAAAATGAATGAAAGGGAACTTTTTTTTTTACATTTATTACAATAAATTCATTTAAGAAATAAAATAATAACAAAAGTACTTCCCAAACTAAACCTCATGCATGCCTGCTGTGAAACAAGCCTATTTATACCTAACACACAAAAAAAATTGAACACAATTCTTCTATGTTTAAAAAATGTCCTTGCTATGTCAAGGTTAGTGCTTTGTCCAGGATGTGCACAAGAATGAGCTATTTTCTTTGCAGTCAACCTTATTGTAAAACAAAGTCCGCAGAAAAAAGAGTTCTTTGAGGCTCTTCCAAAAACTTTCACCCACACTGAGGGGGGCCTCGGAAAGTATCACAGGTGAGCAGCTCGGTGGGTCAGGACAGCATGGAGAGTGTTAGAACAAGTGAACAAAGAGTCAAGGAGACCTCAGACTTCAGATATGGCATTTGGAAGAAAGGTATATCGAAAAACTCACCCCAAAACCCAAGAAAACCACATACCCCTTTGATAGCTGTTAGGATTTTTTTTTACTTGATTTTCTGTTTATGTTCACTTTTTTTTCACTACAAAGTACATTCTCAGTTCCAGAACTGCACAAAATGTGACCAGTAATGTGTTCTGCAATGATTACTTTCACCTTGTAGTTTAAAGAGTTGATCAGCACAGTTTATTGCTGATAACTCAAGCAACAATCTATTCCCATTTCTGTTACTGAGATAGTTACATAAGTTTTGTCATAGTTCTCCTCTCACTTAAAAAGAAAATACCCAGATATTAAGCACCTACATCCTTCAGAGGACAGCATTTTCACAACCTGTTCTATTCCCTTTTTATTTAGTGACTTAGCCCCTTTTTATTATTCTTTCCAGTTTTCTTTCCCCCCCCCCCCCAAGAAAACTGTTGGTTTTCAGTCTTACACATGCACATGGGGATAAGTGGAATACACCTTACTTTTTGCATAGGCTTTTGCTGTCACAGTTCATGGGCAAGGAAAGAGCTGCGCCTCCCAGACCACTTCTTCCTCACCCATTCAAGTTGAAGAGCAAATCAGCAAGAGAAAGAGAAGCCACAGAGTCATGGTTTCTCTCTCTCCCACCACATGCTAGCTGTTGCAGCTGAACTGGAAGTGGAGGGGGAGTTGGCTGTATGGCTGGCTCAAGTCACTTGGGTTTGTTCATACCGCCAAAACATGAGGAGAAAAATGTTCTGGGTCAGAACAGAACCTCAGTGAAGGTTTGATGCAGTGTCACCATATAGGCCTGTACCTGCTTTATTTCTTGGTTCTCTCAGTATCTCATTCTTTGGCTCATGGGCGCACAGCACTTCACACATCACTGCGGGTTTCCACCACGTGGCAGCTGCCCCACCCTTCCCCCTATCCCTGATGGACTCCTGGGCCCAATACAAGAAGACAGCAGAGCCCCAGTCCCAGGGGGGAGCTGTGAAGATCTGCACCTGCTGGGTCCGTAAGTAGAGATCACTGCTTGATGACGTGTGGCACCAGCTGTCTCCAAATTTGAGAATCCTTTTTTATTTTTCATAAAGCTACCTGTTTTCTCTGTCCAGCTCACTCGAGTACTTATTTATTTATATTTTTAAATCAATTTTACATTCTTGTTTGTTTTTCTCTTGACAGGGGAGAAGCGTTTAAACTGAAAGTTTGAAAGTTTTCATCTCTAATAGAAAATTTCTTCTCACTTTTGACTCTGTCCCTCAGAATAAATTTGCCATTTTGTCTCATGTTTACATGCATCTTTTTAAAAGCTCTTTCATTATTATGTTAAATACTTCCCCTTGTTTACTCTTATTTTATGTTTGGAACACTTTTGACATACTTATGATAAAAACAGATTTGTATTACTTTTTCAATCTTTTTTTCTTTGCTTCTTAAAGAACTACCTGGCTAAATAATTTTTTTCAAAGCCCAGTCCTGTCTCGGTTAATACCTCTGGAATAACACAGACTACTGGGAGCACATGGCTAGCACAGTCTGGCTACCACATTGATTTCATTGCCTCAGGAAACAACGTCATGAAAGAAAAGGTGTCTTCCTTAAAGTGAAATTGATGCCAAGACTTTAACCCCTCTAAATTTCCCGATCCTAGTTCAGCAGAAGTAGAGTTGACTAAAGAAAAATATATAGTCACAATGTTTGATTTGAAGGCTGAGTCACAGCTGCATTTCATTGCAGGTGGTCATTGATGCCAGTATAAATTGGAATAATCCGTAAACTATTGCATGGGATATAATGAATGGCCATGTACAGAGCATTAGTGGGATTAAGACAGTGCTATGGTGAAATTTTAACCACAGTTGCAGAACAAACTTGACTTGTGTGCTGAAGAGTTCAGTTATAGTTAAGTTGGGGTGGGGAAGAATTTGCAAATATTAATACAATGATGTGATGAACTGATGAACTGTATAGTTGATTTGTTTGGTTTCAGTTTCTTTATATTTCTCTAAAAAGAAGGAGTAGTTTGAGTATAATTAATTCTGTGGCACATTGATATCTTCCTTTGCATCCAGTTGATCATGCTGCAGAGGAATAGCACGTGTCCTGGAGGGTATGAAACAAGGTTGGACTCGATGATCTTAGAGGTCTTTTCCAACCTTAATGATTCTATGATTCTATGATTCTAAGGAGTTGAAGGGTAGAGTTGGCAGTTGTTTGAAATGAGGTTGAGATTATCAAGTTACAGAGATGGTAGAGAGTAAAACATCATAAGTAAGAATAAGAGTTTGCAAGGGATTTTCTGTAATTTAGAGACACTGAGTTAACTGAGGCTAAGCCTAAGAGCAGGAACCTGCTTTGCATGGTTGCAACAGAAAAAATATGTACAAAGTCTTCTTATTACTGTTCTGACCTAGCTATTTTGAAGTTTGTTAAAAAGCTAATTGGTCTTTAATGTAAGCAAAAGCTTTTCCTTTTTTTTTTTTTCTTTGGTGTGTGTGTGGTGTGAAAGCTTTCTGGGTTTGGGAACTTACGATAAGGTAAAGGCTGAATCAGCTCTAGCTCAATGATCTGGTGAGTAAGGGCCTGTTACAAATTACAAAACTGTAATTAAAAATACTCAAAAGTAGCAAATGCTCTCTAGAAAGTATCTTGGTTTCGGCTGGGATAGAGTTAATTTTTTTCCTAGTAGCTGGTACAGTGCTGTGTTTTGGAGTTAGGATGAGAATAATGTTGATAACGCACCGATGTTTTAGTTGTTGCTAAGCAGTGCTTACACTAGTCAAGGACTTTTCAGCTTCTCATGCCCTGCCAGCAAGAAGCTGGGAGGGGGCACAGCCAGGACAGCTGACCCAAACTGGCCAAAGGGATATTCCATACCATATGATGTCATGCTCAGTATATAAACTAGGGGAGTTAGCCAGGGGGCGGTGATCGCTGCTCAGGACCTGGCTGGGCATCGGTCGGCAGGTGGTAAGCAATTGCATTGTGCATCACTTATTTTGTATATTCTTTTAGCATTATTATGAATATTATTATTTTCCCTTCCTTTTTTGTCCTATTAAACTGCCTTTATCTCAACCCACAAATTTCACTTTTTTTTTTCCGATTCTCTCCCTTATCCCACTGGTGGGGGGGAGTGAGCAAACGGCTGTGTGGTGTTTAGCTGCCTGCCGGGTTAAACCACAACAAAAGAAAACAAGCCTTTTAAATATTTTGCAATTTTCTTTCTCCTAGCTATTCCCCACCCAGTTTGTTCGTGTGAGGCTCTGTTTCCTGAGTTAATTCCTTAAGGTATTGAGGAATCTGTAGGAAATAGATTCATTTGTACAGACTTCACAGCCGTTAAGTAATCACACTGCTATGGTGCTGTAATCCAGGAGCAACAAAAGCAGAAGAGTAAAACCCACTAAGTTCAAGTCATGTGATCAAATGGGCTTATGCAGAGTCACATATTTGCTTGCTGAAATTTCATCTGGAGTTCTATGTACCATTTCAGTCATGATTATGTTAATCTACTATGACCCCTAGAATGCATTTTTCAGTGGGATAGTAAATGCATAAGCTGAATTTTCAGTCTTCATGAACAAGTAATAATGCAGACCAGAAAAGGTGGGAGTTACATGGAAAAAAGGTAAAAATATGCCTTCTACAGTTTTACTTCCCTTTCATATTCTCGGTATCTGATCTGGAAGACAGTCAAATCTGACACTGTATGTGTACATAGTGTTTGTGTTGCTAAACTTGCTAAACATGCTTTTCTTTTTTGTTTCTTGCTTTCAGAGAACTTTCTCCACATTGTAATAGCAGTCAAATGTAAACAGAAAGGTAGATTAACAAATAATTATTTAGCAGTACACATTATGACTGACCCCATACAATACTTTCTCTACCTATATTCCAGATCAAAGGCATGCATTGAGTAGTATTTGAAACAATATTCTTCTTATAAGTCTGTGAAACTTAAGGCAAAGTAAAATGCACATCTAATTCTTTATTTCCCTTGCTGCGTCTATCCATCAGGTTGCTCATGATTTTAGCAGATGTTTCTGCTTTTGGTTGCAAGACAACTTAATGAACCAGGTTTTTCTCTCCTTCCTTTTCATTCTCCGAGGAGCAAACGCATTCATGAGCAAAATCTTTGCTACACTTTGGAAATCAATTTTGCATGTTTCACCCAATGTTTCCAGCACAGTTATACAGCAGAATTTGTAGTCTCGCTACATCATTTATGAAAATACTTAAATAATTTAACAAATGTAAGGTTTGGAATGGTATAACCAATAAGAGGACCCACTTTCTGTGATGTTAATTGCAAGATAAGTCTTTGTCAAAGCTGTTATATGTTGTATCCTATTCTGTTATCCAGAGCAGAATAAAGCTGGGTCCTGGAACTATAGTGGTAATTTTTAAGCAGTGTTGGAAGTAGCTCACATCAGTAAGACAAAGACTGGAATAAAGATAAACAAAGACTGGAGATAGATTGGTGGAGCCACACTCTACCATCCCTGAGGCAGAGGCAGCAGATGGAGGCTCCACAAGAAGCAGAGGATCTCCTGCCCTCTTGCCACCAGGCAGAAGGAGGGGACCTAAGCAATGAGGGGGAAGGGAAACAGATCTCCGCTCGGGGTGGCAGGTGAACCCCCGCCTGGCCTCCCTCACCTTCCCGGTTGCCCTTACAGAACATGGTTTAGATTTGAAAATCTAAAGAAAAAAATACTCATAATAAATGTTTTGCAATCAGGAAAATACAAGCAAAGAGAATAAACGACAATTATACGGTAAATTTGAAGAAACAGCATGGAAGCATTTGAAGACAATTTGAAAGCATCAGGCAGAATTTTAGACCTATGCAATGCATTCTTCCATGAAAAAGATAATAGTAGATTAACGATATAGAAAACAATAGAATTGTTTCTATTCTATTGAATAGAATCTAAAAAAACAATTTTATAGAATAAAAACAGAGTTTACACATAAAAGTCCCATTTATAATCAGTTATGGCATTGTTATGGCAATTAGGCTACCTCACAAAAAATGCCCTTATTAAGAAGCAGATAATATGCCATTGAATTAACAGAGGAGAGAACCAAGGGTGTGGTGCTGTAGTTTCCTCCAGTTGGTGGAGAAATGGCCATACAACTGCCTCTGGCCTTAGCAAAGACTGAAATGTTAATGGCAGTTGATTGCATTTACTATGCAAGGGTATCACCCACAGCTTTGCTGACAGAAAAGGAAGGAATTCACACAGAAGAAAAGTCACTGTTCCTACCTCTCCTGCACTTGTGAAAACAGATGTTTAAGTATGAGCTGGAGAAGCTCACGGTGCCTAGCTCAATCGAATGCTGAAGCACCTGCTGTCCAACAGGTGCTGTAACATGTTCTGTTTGGAATCAGGAGCTTCAGCATTGCCCCTGGGATGCCCAGCAGCCAACACCAGCTTCTTTTGGTAATTATTTGCACCTATATATTTCAATAAATTGGATTCTATGACCTTTACAGGCCGAGATCATTGGCTAACTGAAATATCGCAGCTAAGAATGTAGTCCAGCATATATGAATTAGAAGTCTAAAATTTAAGTAATCTGTTTGTACTCCAAAAATTCTTCAACTTTGGAAGTTGCTATCTTCTTGCTCAAATGGCTTTAACATCTGTCTTTCCCCCCCCTCCCCCCCAAAACTAGAAAACTACAAGCTCAGAAATATTTTTTCCATATACATATGCTCCAAATTAAAAAAAAAAATCTTAATTGCTTCTCCTGAAACCCTCAGGCATAAAAGTCTTTCGAGTTCTTAGACACTTGCGTTTTTTCACTACTGTCTTCACTAACTTTCTGCAGGTGTGTCT
>NW_008795259.1:9138665-9151227 GCF_000699145.1 Aptenodytes forsteri | reverse complement strand
ACCTGGGGGTGCTGGTCAACAGCCGGCTGAACATGAGCCGGCTGTGGGCCCCGGTGGCCCAGAAGGCCAATGGCATCCTGGCCTGTATCAGAAATAGTGTGGCCAGCAGAACTCGGGAAGTGATCGTGCCCCTGTACTCGGCACTGGTGAGGCCGCACCTCGAATACTGTGTTCAGTTTTGGGCCCCTCACTACAAGAAGGACATTGAGGTGCATCTGCATCTGCACTGAATTCATGCAGAATTGAATTTAACTCTTGGCAGACTAAAATAATTCTGAATCTTATATAATTTGCAAAATACACAAGCCAGATGCAGATGGGAGGAGGCTATGTGATTGCTGCAGAATCCCATGTGGGCACACACCATGCTTGCTGTGTCCTGTTGGGGAAGAAAGGTGGTGAGGCAACCCTATGACCTCTGCCTGGAAAGTCTGTGTCTGGCAGTCACCAGGACTGGGATGAAGGGCCTTCTACTGCCCTCATCAATTTTATTGGAAAGAACAAATCATGCTCCTTTTGTTTTTTCCAAGAGACTTGCTGAACGGGTATGTTTTTTCATTCTGGTGAGGGATTTTGAATTTGTTACTAAATTTGCCAGCTGATAGATAGTCTGATAACTTACACGAAAGATTCTATTTTACTTTATTCAGGAGTCAATGAAGTTCTATGAGAAGTCTAAGCTACTTCTATTGCTACCAGTAACAACACCATTAGAAGTATTCATTATAATTATGAGTAGCCATGTGTGCAGCCATTTTAAGTACTGTATTTTTTCATCAATTGCAATATCCACAGTGTAATTCAAAAACACTGCAGATTATGATATTTTGGTATTAAAACTGAGGGATTCTTCTCACAGTATATTAATAATATAGGCTTTGCACGTAAAATTTTGTACCTGTTCCAGGGAAAAATAGCTAATCTGCAAAACACTTTGAATCTCTGACAATTCAAAATAGGCACAGCATGTACTCTTATTAGTATTCAGTATTTAGTGTCCAAATTGTAAAGTAGTCAGTATTCCTGTTCTGCTTGTTTGGCCAAATTCTTTTTGCTTTCCTGATGTCTTTCTGTAGGTTTTGTAAAATATTTCCTTTTCTCCTTTATAATCTCAATGATATTGTTGAAAATTTATATTATAAATCATTTTCTCTACTAAAACCCCTGCCAGTTCTTACATTTGGTTTAAGAACCTGAGATGTGTTGAGAGTTTTTTTTGATTTAAATATATTCTTTAATTCATTTACATTAGATATAGCCAATGTCCTATTTTTCATCCAGAAATTACTCCTAACATATATCACTTTTCAGAGTGCATGACAGAGGATTAAAGATGTAGATAAAGAGAATAATCTAGTGTCTAACTGCTTAGTAATAGATTGATCAACACAATGGAAAAATAACATTATAAATTTTGCAGTTGATTTTTTTATATATATACTCAAATCGCCATCAGTCATGTTGAGTACGGCAAGACCTTTGGATTGGCAGGAGCAAAATTATACTATGCCAGACACTGCACAAACTGGGATTAAGAGACAGTCCTTGCTCCAAAAGCTTCCATTCCAAATCTGTTTTTGTTGGAAGTTTTTCATGATCAGCTGTAAGAACAGTCTCAGGACATAAACACATTTTTGCATGCTACCATGAATGATTTTATGACACCTATAAGTGTACCAGACATTGCTTCACTCCACAGAAAGCACACAGAATACTACTCAGAAGCTGTGTAGTCTTAGTGAGTGATTAGGCAAGTAATGCTGCAGCATTGGTAGTAACAATAAAGAAGTAAGATGTTTGATGCATGCAAGCACTTACATTAAAGGAAAACTAAAAAGTTAAGATATGTTTATGAACAGCAACATAGGTGCTTTTTTTAACAAGGATATTCTAGGATTAGTAAGATTCTCCAATGCAGCAGAGAGTTGATGCTTAGAGTCTGAAACTTGTAAGAAAATGAAGCAGTAAGTAGAAAAAATATGAAACTTCTGATAGAAAGGTGTGAAAGGCAGAATTGTAAAGGAAAATCTAAGCATTATTGGCAGAGATCCAAAAGGATGTATTTGTTGATGAATACATATAAATCTGGCATGGCTGCAGCATTAAATATGCTCACCCATTACGTTTGGTTCTCAAAGAAAGAGAAGAAACAAGGCCTGAAGAAAAGGACAAGATTTTGGTAATGATTTGCAGACAACTTGTAGAAACTGAGATCAGTATAAAACAGGCCCAGGAGGCAGATGTAGTTTATGAAGTAAGAAGAATAATGATTCAGATAATTAGGAGAATTATATTTGTTCCTCTTTCTCTAAAGCAGCAGATGCCAGCTGTTGGAAGTTGAATATTGAACCTGGTGTCCCTGTGGCATGATCCAGTACAAAGGAACCTCAGTTGTAATATCACGAAACAACGTTCTTAAGAAAATAAACATTCTTATGTTTCTTCTTCAATACTTTGCTAGGCTTTTACCACAGCTAGAGGCAGACTACTGGGTCCCAGCTGGGTTGGGCTTTGTTTAATTTTTAGAAAAGCTAAACCAGTATGCATATGGATTTTTTTCCCCTGAAAGAAATTTTCCTTCCACAAGGAATTCTGTCACTTACAGTTTTTCTTGCAAACTAAAATGTTTTCAAAATTCTAGAATTTCTTCCAGAATGGAAATTCAGCATTTTAATTACTATTTGTTCACTTCATAGTGTACACAGCTTAACTGGCTGATGAAGACATTTTTAAAATCCAGTCAGTAATAAATGCCTGCTATTTTCACTTCTTCTTTGATAAGACCAGTTGCCTAAGAGATAGAATACCTCTTCACTTCTAGTAGAAAGATTATCATACTGAGCAAAAAGGAAATATTAACTTAATTAGGTGTTCGGAGATATCTGAGACACAAGAAAATATTGTATGTTCTGAAAACAGAAGTTGAGGTGTTGTCATGGGTCTTTCATAAATAACTGTCTTTTTGAATTAATGTATTATTTTCAAGCCAAGAACCTAATCAAACAGAAGCCATTTATTTTATATATGTTTATATATGAGTATATACACAAAATGAGTGTGTAATGTGTCTTTCTTCCTAAGAGTAGTTATCTGACCTGAATTAGATATATATGTGCACATATGCAGATGTTATTCATGTATATGCATAGTCCATTTGCCATGCTCTGATTAGCAATGGGAGCCAGCTTCAATTTCAAAGTGCCATAATTAAACACTGGCCTGAGTTCTATCCCCAAATCTGGAAAAACTAGACCAAATTGATTGCTCAGTGACCTTTGCTGCCTCTTCACAAACAGTGAATCAAGAAACAAAGACCCTGTTGTTGGGGGAGAAATGAAAAGAAGAGAGGGAAGGAGAAATGTAGGATCTAATAGTATCTGTTTTCCCAAATGAGATTAATTTAATGTCTTCTTTCTTCTTTTATTGTGAGGAAACTGTTGAGTAGCTGGAATGTGTCTTCCTCTTGCAGCAGTGCTCGACTCCCTGCCTGCCAGTGACAATCCTGGGCACCTCCTTCCTCCCTTGTCCTTTGTGCAATAGCCGGGCTTCAGCCAGTCCCCCTCTGACATCCCCATTCCTTCCTACTGGTTGGAAGCAAGACACTTTTCAGTGACTTTTTAGCTTCTTAAAGAATAACACAGAATACTGGACCCCACACAGTCTGCTATCTACAGATTTCACAAGTGGTATTTTCTTTACCTAACCTCAGCGTCCTAAATCTGCAAGGATGAAAACTTGCCCCAAAGTCTCTTTCACTCAAATCCCTTTCTTTCCACCAAATGTCAAGAGAGTTTTGGGTTTCCTTCTACAGTTTTCCAGGATGACCTACTGTTCTCTCTTAAGTCTTAGGCCACCTGGCTTACATATACTCATCTTTGAATTGTTGCTATGAGGAAATTAAACATCTGGAAGAGTAAGATGTAAAAGTCTGGCATGCTATGATAGCAATTGGGTATTCCATTTTAGAAATGTTTTTCTTCTCCATTTGTCTCTGTGGCCATCTATCTAAATTCATATGCGTACCTCTCCTAATTATTTTAGTGTGCTTTTCACATCTGCTAGCATATACTATGATTCCCAATGTTAGGGAGTTACTGAATGTCATAGCCTGATAGAGGAGAGGCTGTTGCAACTCCCTGCCCCAGGTCCAAGCAGTAGCAAAGCCAAGCAAGGACTCACAATAGACACATATTCAAACTCAAGCGTATACCACATATATACACATCTGGACACACAGATCAGACATATACATGTGTCACAGATACACTCAGCACTCACGCTAGCTCAAATGGCACCAGTGGCCTCATCCTATTCCCCGCAATGGGTAGTGAGAAAGTAGTGGGAAAGACACATGCACATGCGCGCGCACATGTACATGCGCCCACATAATGTGGATCCCTCCCGCAGCTGGGCTCAGACATTCATCCTGCCCATTGGCTGCCCCTGGATCCAAATCTTCCCAGTTGCTGGCACCTGGACAAATGAGCCTCTGAGGCCACAGCCCCCCTTCAGCTGTTGGTACAGAACCCTCACACTTACTTGCACACCCACACTACTCCAGTTGCTGGCACTCAGACCCCCATAAACATACATGAGTTAGAAATGGCATTTAATAAGAGGACAAGGAAGACTGCATTGACTACATGGTATGGCCAGATGTGTGCTGATCAGCCACTTGTTTACATGTGACCAGCTCCTTTTACCCTCTTTTCCTCTATTCCACACTACTCCAGTTGCTGGCACTCAGACCCCCATAAACATACATGAGTTAGAAATGGCATTTAATAAGAGGACAAGGAAGACTGCATTGACTACATGGTATGGCCAGATGTGTGCTGATCAGCCACTTGTTTACATGTGACCAGCTCCTTTTACCCTCTTATTCCTCTATTTTTCCATGTTTGTTCCTCCCCAAACCACCTTGATCCCTTCCTTTTTCCACCTTTTGTTCCTCCCCTAAATGTCCTATGATGTCCTGTGCAATCCCCAAAAACTTTTCCCCTGCATCCCATAATGTGCCCCATACTCCTGGCAGTGATCACCTTTGGTTGGAAAAGTGATCTTCAGAGCCGCTGCATTGGCTCATGGTGGTGGGTGTCCCAGCTTGACATGGGGGCTGAGACTCTCCTGGGACAGCTGTGGGAAAACCCAGAGTTCATTTCTCAGAGGGGTTATTGGGGTTCCCCCGCCTGGCACTGTGACTCTCTACTCCTTCATGTATGTGTGTGTGTATGAGCCTTTAATCACATAACCTAACACCCGCATCTCCTTTTCTGCTGCTACATTAAATCTTTTGTTTGGAAACTATTTAGACAGCCAAAATAGAGGGAGACGTTCAAAGTGGTCTTATTTCTGGCTGTTAGCCTTATGTTAGCAAGGCAGGTGAAGAGGGCTGAGAAGGAGGCTAGAAACAAATGTCAGAAGAAAAATATAGTATGTCAAAATAGAAAAGTGAATTATTATTGTAGGATAAATAAGCACTATTTTTTATGGCAAATTTTAACAGTGTTCATTATAAAGCAAAAAGTTCCAGGAGCAACATTTGAAGGCATACTAAAACCAAGGTTGAGTTTGATGTACTTAGAGAGTGTTAGTGGTTTGGTGGAATTCACCAGATGATGAAATATTCACCACGGCGCTTAGGAATGTCAGTCTGGTGGTTAAAGGTCCGTTCTGACTAAGTACCTAAGGAAGGATAATTTGCAATGATATGATTAATCCTCCAAGACTATAATGACAATCCACTGCTGTAATTTTATTAGTTACCTCCTAAAGAATAATTTAGCAAATCTCTGATGAAAATATTACACCAAATTTATGGTAGGCTTTCAAACTTTGAAAAGATTTCCAAGACTGCTTTAGAGAAATTCTGTGGCAACTTGATCCTCTTGTTTGTTGCTTGCTTTATTGTTCTCTTGGTACTGCTACTGTGGCATTTATTCTTCCATAATGTTAACTACAGTAATGGAGGTTTCAGGGTACACTCATGGCAGGGCTTCTTGACTCAGCATTGTATTGTTAGCCTACAACATACCAGTGAGCTAACTCCTCTCAGCTAACCCTAAAAGATGTTCAGCTGTTCTGCTTAAAAACAAGACCTTTTTTTAACTTGTTGTTATTCTGTATATCCTCAAATATCATTTGAATGAAACACTTATGTGATCTCCATGCAGTTTCCAATCCACTGATAGTTGGAAGTATAGCACGGATCCAGAAGTTAGAATAAAAGTGTACAGCCAGACTGTTTTGTGGCCAAAGATGGCAAAAAATGTGTTGTAGCTACAGTGAACTGACTACATTCAGATGCACAAATGTTTCAGAAGTGGCCTTTACTTTTCAATAGTGAAATAGAAGGAAGCTAGGGCATTTGCCCATGACTCCAGCCTTCCAAGTAATGGCACTGTCTTTAAGCATTACTAACTATGCCAGCTGTCTTCAACCCCCTGTCCTTGGGGGACAATGACAATCTCATTTTGTCTGTTCCTTGCTGCCATGTTCCAGAAGAAGTCAGCCCTTGCAATTCTTCCATCTGCTGTGAGGCAAAGAGTGTCAAGAGCTTTCTCTTAGAACTTTCTTATCTTTGATGATAATCTGAATTTCTTCTTCCCATTTGTTTTTTAATCTGCTGTGACTTCTCCAATTTCACACTACTTAGAATTTCAGAAAGAATGGCTATTTGTCTTTTAAATACATCTGTTTTTTCCTTTTGCATTTTGATAATTTATTTTCACTGTCAGAGTAGGGCATGGACTGCTGCATATGAGTGTAGGTTTTTTCAGATGTGAAATAATGAAAAAGTTGTACTGTGTATATAAGGTATTCTGGGCATTTGCTTTTGTTGGTGAATTGTTTAGATGGGTTCTGACCTGATTCAGACATGGTATGTAATCTTCTATTTCATCTAAAGAAATACATATATGCATGAAATTATATCTATGTATACATATCCATTTATCTCAGAAGATATTAAAATCCTTTTAGAATGAAAGCTGAAAAAAAATTCAAAGTAAATTTGGTTATTGATTTCACATCCATATCTGATAGAAGCAAATACTGATTTCAGTTCTGTTGGAAATACACAAGAATGATAGTTTTAATATCACTTCCTTTTTTTTTTTAATTTAGTTAATATTTTCACTTATCAGAGACTCATTAAGCTGAGAAAAGTATAAAGTCAAAGTTGTTTTGGAGTATGATCTGAACAATTGATTTTGATTTTTCACTGAAAATCATTGCTTTTTGCTTGAAGCTATAAGTGATCAAGTTGTGAACATGTAAAATCAGAGACAAAATTCAAGAATAATATTGTTAATATTCTTGTCCATGTGAGTGAAAAGGGAAAAACCCTTTCTTTTTAATCCAAACTTCTATTCCCACTTGATTTGCTATCGTGATGCGATAAACCTGACATATAGTGCCTAGTATCATCACTACCATGAAAGGTAGACTTTTGTTTCTTTCATACCACAGGAGTAATATATAAGGGACATTTTTATAGGTCAGAACAGAGGTTTTCTTCTAGAATAAAACCTGAGATGTCATCTGGATACGACATGCATCCTGTGTTTTATGTTCTGTCAACACATGAAATCTTCAAAATACTCTGTGAAACAGAACTTGGAAAGACAGTATACATCTGACTTTGAGTAAAAGCTACTGGCCTATTATATTGCTATTAGTACTGAATACTAATATGTTTGAAATTAAACAGACCTCCACGGATTCTTGACATCAACATAAAATTGCCTCTGAGAAATGATATCAAAGAAGTTTTTTGATGTAATTGCTATAATGCTTATATCACCTCTACTAATGACTACGCAAATTTGTTGCACTACAACAGCAACAGCCCTAGCTTTAACAAGAACAAATATTATTTCTGGCTTTACTTTCTATATGCCTGTAAATCTTTCCAAGTGTCCATATTATACCAACATACAAAAAGTCTGGACATCATATTTTTTGTTAGTACAAATACAGGTGGGCAACAATCCTTTCATTTTACTGGAGTTGCATCACTTTACAGAGAGAGAGATTTTCACTCTCAGAATTTCGTAAAAAAGAACATCAGCTTCAATGTTGTAGTAAGCCTTCTGGCAACAAATCAAATAGAACCTAACTATATTTCTGTAGTGCAGAGCAAAGTACACTTGCTGTCTATAATATTTGATAACATCTAACTTGAAAACAGCTAACAATGTCCAATCTCTGGGAAATTCTAACAGTTGATTTTGTTTAATCTTAAATAGAAATAAATACCTTTCCTTTTTTTAATAATTTTGGTGAAGAAGAACAAGGAAATAAATTATCTTGTATTCAGATATTTTGTTTAATGTACAGTTATTTGGTTGGATAAAGTTAAACACCATTTTGGTTTGTATCATTCTGATCTAATTTTACTGTAGGGTTCCCCTCCCCCTCCCCCAATATATTGGTAATATATAGTAAATATGGCCCATTGATGTATTAGTATGTTAGTATCAGTGAACCTCCCTAATATGTAAGATCAAAATAAGAGGCTTTTTTTTCTTCTGTTTTATTCTGTCTTGATGAAGTGAAATGTTCTCTCATAATTTTATGACAATTTTGTCAAAATTGATGAAAATCTTTTAAATTAATACAAAATTGTATTTTTAAAACTGTCATGCTGGCAATTTTTCACCCAGTTTTAATTTTTTGTACGAAGAGCTGTTGCCTTTTCAACAAGCCAGAATTCCCAGGCTGTTTTGCCCAAGATGTAATTGCAGATATTTGTTCTCTGTATACAAAATGTTCTTTATGACTTTCAAACCCTGTTTAACTTTTTAAAAATCTGCTTACTCTACTTACCTAGATCAAAGTTATTGATTCTAAAAAAAGTATCAAAACTGCAATTTTGAGAAAAACTAGTAAGACTGATAGGCTCTAATTTAAACTCCTCTTCTTATGTCTTCACACAATCGATGTATTTTAATGAGGTCTATCCAAACATGTTAGATTTATATCATTATTTAAAAATTTAAAAAAAAAAAAAAAAAAAAAAAGAAAAGCTACTTCTGATATACTCCTGTAGTCAGAGCAAGCTTATAGCAACAATGGGTATGATAAGAACAATGTTTTGAAAGACGGTGCACATTTTTGGACCAGGAATTGCTGTCTCTCAAACAATAGCTTTATGACTGCTTTGAACACAGAAGCCAATATTGAAGGAATCTAAAAAACCCACACACTACACTCCGGCATGAATTCACTGTCAAAGAGGGAGGGTAGGAATAGCCGGGAATAGAGAGATCGGTCCTCTTTAGTTCTGGGGACTAAACATCCTCTTGTGTTGTAGAGCACGTATGACCCTGTTTGGTGTAGTGTTGTCAGGTTATGGTAGCCCAGTTGTGCAGCTATATAACTTCCCTTTTTTCTCATTCCTTTTTCCAGCCCTGAATTTTTTAAACATTACAAGTGCTGCTTTGGGAGGCTGCATAAAAAGCTTGCACTACTTCTGCCCGTATTAGTCTTGTGCTGATAATTTGGCAACTTTTTGCCAGGGGCAGATGTAATCAGAAATCAGTAGAACAGAAAAAAGGAAAATTTATGTTATGAACTTTGACATTATACCAGGCAGTAATGCAAAACAGTGTACAAATTTATACTCTTTTTAAAGAGAAGAGAGTTCTGTTTCTAGGGTTGTTATTTTTTGTTGGGGTTTGTTTTGTTTGTTTTTTGCTGTGAGAGTGGTATTACAAAACCATCAGCAGTGTCACCCTCCCCCTCACTCCCACACTAAGACATGACTTACTGGTTGTGTTAACTAAAGAATGAAGGGAAAGACAAGGGGAAAAAGAGTGGTGATGTAGGAGGCCATGTCACCACATATTCAGAGAGGGTTAGCTTTCTGCAATGAGAGACCAGAGTACTCAAGCTAACATCTGCTCTGAACCAGTCCCCGAAAGATTTTCTGTTCCTATGGATTACGTAGGAATTCTTGGTGACTAGCCATATGACCTAAGCAGCAACATTAACTGAATGGTATTTCTGATGGAGGAAGGGGAGCTATTGTTCACAGGTAGGAAAGGAGGGCAAGGAGGGAAGATGGGGGAGGCATGTTACTTCACTGGCATGCCTCTTTAGCATCTATGTGTGGGCCTTCATCTCGGCATGCCTCTTTAGCATCTATGTGTGGGCTACATAGATGCTTAGCAAGGACAGGAAGTCATACCAAGAACTTTAAAGGATAGGGAGGACTCATGAAAACTTACACGATGCAGTTTCAACTTCCCTTAGCTTGTTCTTTCATGTTATGTATACATCTTAGACATGAGAAGGTCAGGGAAGGAAGGATGGGCTCTGTGGATAGCTAAAAGTTGCAGGTCCTTAACAGAGACATGGTAAGCTGATGTTGCTTAGCCGAGGAAAGAGACATGGGAGACCCAGAAGTAATAGAGATGGATTAGTGTCAGATATATTACAGCCAATATTAGCACCATTGGTTCATTCAACGTTTGGCTGTCGAATTCTTGCCCCTTCCTAGAAGGGAGGTGAGGCCAACTTTGTGCCTCTGACTGACAAAAGTTTAGCATACATGACTGGTGAGATTGGTGCTGTTCTCACCAAAAAAATTCACCTCTTTTTGTTCCTTTTGGGAAGGGTCGCTCCTAGTGTAAGGCTTCTGAGATGTAGTTCACTATTAATGTCCAGATTATTCATTGAAATAGCTTGCTGGTTGGGCTCCATGCTCTAGGAATGAATTAGAACCCCTTCTCCCACAGGAGCTGACTCAGCCCTCATCTGATCCATGAATGGTCCCATGCAGAGGACTATCTGTGACCGTGTTAAATGATTCAGGAGCATGGGTGACATCCTTCACAGTACTAAGCAGAAGGTAGTTGCTCCCTTGCCAGTGAATACAGGCCTGTAAGTGCAATAATCTTGCAATTCTGGTGCCCCAGAGTGGCTTATTTGTAGCAGTTGAGTCTGTCTTGAGATTTTTGTATGTGACTTCTAGGATCATGAAGTTTTGCTACTTCTACCCTTCTCTTGATCTGATTTGAGCCTTGACTGGCTGAGTATAAGGGATATAGAGAATGTTTTAGATATTCTCCAAAATACAAGGATTTATCATTCTGTGTAAGATATCAAGCTGGATAGATCAATAGCTGGGTCTGGTGATGTACATTTCATACTATTGCTGAAGTGGAAATCAAGACAATTTTAGACTAGAGCAGGGCTTAGAAAACCAGTAACTTTCTAAGTATTTAAAGGAGTAATTGAAGATACGAGCATATCTTTTGGGCTTTGTTTTATGAACAGTTAAATTGACTTCTGTGACCAAAGGCAGTAAAATAAGATGTTGTCAATTTAAAAATGAAGATTCAAAAAGTAATGACTTGGGATTTTTTTTTTTTTTTAAACTGTAGTTGATATAATATGCTAACTTCTTTGACAAAATAATTTATCTGTCATAATGACTTTATATTTTTAATCTATTAAATTTTAGTTAATGAACTAAATTTTAAATCTACCATCTCCTCTATTGTTTCTTCTCTATAAACTAGTTCTATGACAGAAGAGGAAGCCTCTGTGTTCTTTAAAATAAGCATTTAGTTTGGCAATGCAGTAGGTGCGCTAATTAATATAATCAAAACCATAAGCCATTACTGCAAGCTTGAAATGGACAATTTAATGGACTGAGTTTTATGCAGTTTCTAATGAAAGTTGACCCCTTTGGTTAATCAGAATTCATAGTAATGCAGCACTGTTTAAGTGTTGCATAAAATTCTTTACCTGAAGCTGGGAAATAGACTGTGGCTAAAAGAGGAGGGGGAGGAAAGCAATAAAAGAGACCTCATAATAATAAAAAAGCCCTCATAAAAGTCCATCATATGCATTTATTCAAGTTAGTTATGTGATACTATTCAACATGCTCTAGAGAAGAAACTGTTTCTAAAAGAATAAGGAAACCCACAATTGTAAAGACATGTGTGGTATTTTAATATAAATGCTGCAAGTCATTAGTTCCTGGCTTATTAGATCCAATATAATTCTTCCACTTAGACTTCAACTAAACAGTTATTAGTTAAGCAAAGTGCCCTAACAGTACTTCACATCCAAGGTGTAATTTCATGCCAAAGGTATAACTGGTGAGATATGAACATGGAGGATTCAATAATGATTTTCATTTTAACTACATTCAGTCATTTTTCAATTTGATTGTCAAATATACTGAATGTTAAGAGAAGGCATGTTAGCCTTGCATTTGTAGAAGCAGTGGCATAAATATTGCTAGAAAGAAGTATCAAAACAGTGAGGTAATCTTAAAAATGTAGGAGGTTGACCCCAAAATCATTAAGACAGAAAAAATAATGCAGAGGCTGAATCTGTGCTCCATTGAGGTAAAAGGAAAAGTTACCAAAGATCTGAATTTACACAAGATTGCTCACAGGGCTGATCTTAATTCCCTTAGTACTTATGTACCTTTATTTAACTCTGGATTATATCAGAGATATCTTTTATCTTATCTCTCAACTATGAGTGTTAGGAGTTGGGGGATGTTTGTTTCTAAGATTTCTATTTTTTTTTTTTTTTTTAA
>NW_008795259.1:9109661-9138475 GCF_000699145.1 Aptenodytes forsteri | reverse complement strand
AGTTATACCTCGTATCAGGATTAAATGATCAGTATTTCTAATGAACTTGATAAATGAAGACTATCACTGTGCCTATGTGTAATAAGAGTAGATCTACAAAGAAATAGTCACTGACAACCTGTGAGTGAGTGCCCTGTAGCCATTTCTTAAATGTAACTTTTCTGAAATATCTAATTATTTTTATTTTAAGAATATAAAACTTTGTTAGAAGAAAAAACTCTCACCTCACTGCAGTTTATTGCTACTACTTCTGAAATAATGCACAGAATTTACCCATGTAATTGCAGTACTGAAAGAGTCCTGATTCCTCTTTAGTATTCTTTCTTTGGGATTTAGAGGTTCAACTTATATTTCATTCTTAATTTTTTGCAGGAGGAGGGGGGATACAAATAAAGAACTGGCTCCTGAGCTTCAGGGATTTACAACTTTGCCTACAAGTAACACTTACATTTCTGTGAGTTATTTTCTTAATTAATAAAAGTGTTCAAAATTATTTGCATTTACTGGAAATAATTTAAATTCTGAAAACTGCTGATTTAAGGCTGTGCCATGAGCAGTCAGTATCCAGTGTAAACAGAATTTACAAATATTCTAGTCTCCTAATGCACTGCTATTGGAGGCAGGGGTCTAATAGGCTTTATCCCTTTGACAACAATTAGATTCGCAAAGGCTGTTAAGACCATGAGATCAATAAAATTAAATTATTAAACACTAGTGTTTAGAAGTGTCACAATCAAATGCTTCCACTTATATTTCAAATAATACTCATCACATTTGTGCCAAAGAAATCTCCACAAATCATGATTTCTGGTTAATTTAATCTTTCAAGTGATTTCTACAGGAGAAAACAAAATACAAGAGGACAAATTCTCTTCTCATTTACCCCACTGGAAATGAAACATCTCTGGTCATTTAATGGAGTACACTGAAATTAAATTTGTGTTAGCAAAGACAATTTTGACCTCTTTGTCTTTCTGTAATTAAGAAACTACGATTAGTCAGGTAAGAAAGCTGTTGGGTAGGAAAACAGCCTCTGTTAGAGACTGCAGAGAACTTCAATAGCATCATAAAGTTCCTGGAGGCTTATAATTGGCAAGCAACTTACAGTAATTGTCAGTTCCCTCCTCCCGTCTTCTCTTTCATAAAGCTACTCGTAATAAGTGGGTGTATAGACAAAAGACAAATGCACGAGTGTAGCAGGGATTACACTTTAGCATTGCTATTTTACGTTAGCTTGCTTCAATGTCTTTTCATGAAGGAAAGCCTCCGTTTTAATTTTTAGTTGTGTTTTAATATATTTTTATTCATATAAATAGCATAGTTAGCAGGTGAATGCCATATAACCTCTTAAATTGTTTTGGAACACACCCCTAGAATACAAGACCTGGCAAATGGCACTTCTCTAGGTCAAGGACTCTCCAACAAATTGATTGATTCTCTGGGCTCCAGCCTCCCTATTTCCCAACCGTATCAATCCAATACTTGTTAACCCTTCCACTTTGAGGACCTGATTAAGATGACTCTGGAACAGTCTTTAATACAAAATTGAATGTAATTACTGGGAGGAAAAAACCCCAAACAACCCACAACACATTATCAACAAAAATAAGTTAGCACAGACAGACATCTTGCTACATATTTCCTTACCTCAGCATAATTTCACCCTCTCTGGCTGTATCAATCTCTACCTACAAGTAGAGAAAAACAGCCTATTTGTTCTTATCCATGAGTCTTTTTGCAGGTTCAGTATCAGCATTTGCCAACAAGCACTCCAGGCATCCTTCCACTAACTAGCTGGAGGCAGCTAGAGATATCCCAAACCAGAAACATTACCGTTGTTTCCTAAGGAACCTATTCAGTGTTTATTTAATTATAACATTGTATTATTCCTTAACAGTTTCCTTTCACTGAACTCCTAGCAGTAATGCAGGATAAAATACTAAGGAATGCAGGAGCAGATGACTAAAATACACGTGTGTACATGTTTGAGACACACATTCAAATATATTTTCCATTCTCCACAGCAAACAATGAAAGTAGTTTTTTCTCCAAAATAGGTATTTGTGGTGCCTTTTTATCAACACTTGGTGAGATGAAGCAATCAGTGCATGAACCAGAAATGAGAGCAATAGTACAGTGACAGAAATTGCATTTCAAGGAGATGGATATGTTTTCTCAAATCTGCAAGGCAAAATAGACCCTCATGCTCTCACTTAAGCAATGCAAAGTGAAGGGGAACAAAGCCACATTCTTACAAGAAAATAGCTCAATACTAACCTAGTTTGCTGCTTTGTTAATTTAAGTATGTCACTTCATCTCTCCCTGCCTCACTTTTCTTATATGTATATAGCGATGATGAACTACTGAATCTATTCAGACTAGTATGAAATAACAACGTAAATTATTTTTTCACGAAAACCTTTTCCTTCCTGAACTTTCTTTATATAAGAAAGAACTGTTAGCCCAGTGAATTAAAAAAGGATTAAATTCTGCCACTGTATGAATGCAATAAGAATTCTATAATTAACACCAGTTGGTCCAAACATCTAAACACTGTGGACAAATTCTCAGATGGAAAATGCACTCTGGAATACAGATTTTTTTTTAAAATGTGAATCAATATTATTAATCAATACAATGCTTAGAGAATTATGTAGAAGCTGTGAATCCAAAATACATGAACTTGTGGTGCAAAGTGAAGGAGGTCAATATACAGACTGAGTTGCAGTGTTAGCTCTAGAGAAACTACCCTGTTTCCTTGCACCTTGCTCATGGGCTCAAGAAGAAGTCAGTCCTACTCCTCAGCTCTGCCACACAAAATAGGAATTTCTCTAAAACGTTTGAATTTTTCCACAATGTGAAGTTTGCTGTGGGCTAAGTTTTGGTCTCTGACAGAAGTTTAAATCCTGAAGAGCAACACTAAAATCAAGACAGGTATTGCTAGAACTGGAAATTTTGAGATCTGGTTACCAGGTAAGTTTTCTATTCAGATCCTTCATTATTTTTACACCATGCTTTATTCTAGTTTTGGTGACATAAATTCTTACGTTGATACTTCTTTTCCTGGTTCAATTTATTATATTCTGCCTTTGTGAGAGTTTTGTTTGTTTGTTTATTTGCTTGTCTGTTTTTGCTTTGGATTGCCAGAGACACTCATAGAAAAAGACGGTGGGGACCATTATAAACATCCCTTTTCTAACACATTCATCTTGAAAATGTTTGAACTATCTAGCAGAATACTCACCAGTATAAAATAAATGGATATACTATGAGAGAAAGAACTATTGTACATTCTCTGTCAACTAATCACATCAAGCTGTTCTGTGTATCTAAAATGATGAGTGCCTGGTGTTTTTTAAGTATACACCTATCCATATCAATTCATTTTACAAAAATTTATCATGAGAACATAATTGGATCTACATTTAGTATGCAACTGGCATTTTTTTCTTCATGATGTGGGGGCAGGGGAAATTCTCAGAAACTGTGCTGTGTAATATCTCAGTTGCAACTGAAATTCTTATGAAGACACATAAATAAAGCATACTGGTTCTGCTATGATGTTATTTAAAGGAAAAAAATTACTGGTGATCTCCAAGGACTAGATTATGTTTCATGTATTATGCCTGTTGTTTAATTATTGTATTTAATTAGGATTTTGGTTTTTTTTCTTATTCTGTAGTCCCAAATATCTTCTGCTTAAAATAGATTTTAAATATTTTTATTAAATTAAAATAAGGTTCTGAGGCAATCTCAAAGGAATGAGATTGTCAAACATCATACCTAGTGCTGAAGAAGTGAGATTAGCAGTTTTTTAAGAAAATGTCAGCTGAAAACTGCCCATAGTTTTGTATTCATATGATGTACAGAAATTTCTTAACTTCCATATTTCTCCCAAAAAACTTTGAACCTCTCAGGGCAGCCAGGGTTGCACAAAAATGCTTAAAACTGATCTCTCAAAAAGCTGAAAATTTTGAACAAAAAAGAACTTATACCAGACCTTTTAGAAATTCAAGGTTTGGGTTTTTTTTCTTTTCTCTTTGATTTTATGAGTTGAACTCATGACTTCTTCATGGTGAATGTATGCTACTGTCATCATATTTAATGATCATCAGACAGGGAAAACATAATATTGAATTATAATCTGATGTGTCACAGGGGCCTTTTTGCATGTCCTGTTCTGCATTTTGTATGAATTTAATTAAATGAAGGGGTTTTTTTGGTGGTGGTGGTGGTGATGGTGGTGGGGGTTTTTTAACCATTATATTCCAAGTAACTAAAGTTGAGACATACTTTTAAATTTCTCTTCAGAATAGTGAAGGAGCATGCCACTAACTCTTTGTGATTTGCATGGAAAGTATGCATTGATAGAGCATAGATCTCCCATTAATAGAATCCATACTTACATTACTTTTAAAATAAGCTGCCTTTAACCCTGTCAATCTGTCTTTCAACGCGCTTTCTGAAAATAGTAAAGGTTTCTTGGTTTGATAGTCTGAGAAAGGTTCAAAAAGAAGGAAGAAAAAAAGAAAAGAAAAGAAATAAAGATACCAAAATTAATGGCAAAGCCCTCATGCTTTAGGGAGACATTGTTCCTGGAATATTAATATGTAAACTTTATTAAAAAAGGATTTTTATGTACTTCATGGTATTGTACATCAAACTGAAAAATTGCTTGAGTTCAGATTAGAAGGAATATAGGCTTGAATATGGAGCTAATAGATCATTTTGCACAACATTAAACCTCTTAAAACTTGCAAGAATATTTGATGCTATGGCACTTTAAAACAGCTTCAGCCTAAACAATTTATTAATATGTGTATGTCACTAGCTAATCACTATAAATGTATTTTTGAGACATTTATTTAGATTAAAAAAAAAAAAAAATTCTACAGAGTATCCCAAACCCTGAGGGTATTGATATGGGGGAAAAATAACTCCAAATTTATGGTACCCATTTTCTTTTAAAAACCTGCAACTTACATATAAAAGTATTTCTTATGAAGGACAAATAAATCCTACCTGTGTGCGTTACTATTTATACTGCTGGTGATTTATCATCTTGTATTATCCTTTAATCATAGATATTTGGGTTAGGAATGACCTTTTGGGTCATCTGACCCATCTTCGTATAGCAGTAGGATTGCACTTACAATTTTCTATAGGTACCCCCTCTATTTCTCTCTGTGCTATACTTTGAATGTTTTTGGTGATAATAGCTGTTTTGGCAGGTTATTCCATTATCTAATTGACCTCACTGTTATACAGTGCTTTTTTACTTTTTGGCCTCCATTTTCTTAATTTCAGGCCATTACTTCTTCTTTTACCTACAGTGACAAATTAAACTAACATTGCTCTTTTTTTCTTTTTGGTAATTCCTGGAAGGTACTTATAGATATTTATTTTATCACCTCTTGCTGGTCTTCTCTGTAGACTGTACAAGTTCAGTGCTCTTAACCTCTCTTCATAGGTCATGTTTTCTAAACCTTTCAGCACTTACTTTCATTGCTTTTGTCTCTACCATAATGATATCACTTTTTTTACAGCACAGAGACCAGAATTACACAGTGCTCCAAAAGCGCCCTCAGAAATTTTGTGTTATATTTATATGAAGAAAAAATAGATTTGCAATTATTGGCATGCATTAAGGCAAGATTTTAATCCATTTAAAAAGTAGTAGAAAGTGACCAGTTCAAGATTTGCTGAAGGCCTATGTATATCGTCACCTTATTTTTAATAGGATAGAGATTAAAGCAATGGAGAATAAGTGTCGGTTTCAACAGTATTTCACTATCTAACTCCTGTTGAAGGTGCTGCTCTATAAACTGAGTGGTTTGGTTGTAAACTCTTAAAAAACCCCAACAAACAGACAGTAAGAAAAAGCTTTTTGTCGTAATATAGTTCCTTTGATACAGCTTATCTTTTCTCATTCATAACTAACACATAAACCTCCTTATTCATTGTGTCATGCAAGGCCTTTGCATAAAAAAAGACTACCCAACTTCACTGTAGCAAATCTGGATTATTATAACCTTCTATTTACAACAATTGAACAGCCAGTAACAGTGTTTTTATTGCTATTTAAAGTTACTGATATCAATCCGTATGTGGCTGCTTTTTTATATACATACTGTATTACACGGCAACATAGATGCACTTTTTTCTTTTTCTATGCTGTTTCTTTTTAAAATGCCATTTAAATGTTGGTCAATGTAAGGGACTCAAATGAAAATACTAGATCCTGATGTTTAATTTGAATTGTTTTTTTCTTCAGTCTTCTTACACGGCACATCGCTAAGCTCTATTGAAATGAATCTTGTTTTATATTGAATGAGCCCTTTTCTGCCAAGTTGTTTTTCAGCTGGTTGGCCCCCAGCATATATTGGTGCCTGGGGCTGTTCCTCCCCAGGTGCAAGACTTTGCACTTCTCCTTGTTGAACTTCATGAGGTTCCTGTTGGCTCATTTCTCCAGCCTGTTGAGGTCCCTCTGGATTGGCAGCACAACCCTCTCGCCTATCAGTCACTCCTTCCAATTTTGTGTCATCAGCAAACTTGCTGAGGGTACACTCTGCCCCATCATCCAGATCATTAATGAAGATGTTAAGCAGGACTGGATCCAGTATAGACCCCTTGGGTACACTGCTAGTTACTGGCCTCCAACTAGATTTTGTGTCACTAATCACCACCCTCTGGGCCCGGCCATTCAGCCAGTTTTCAAACAGCCTCACCCTAATGTAAGACTACTGTGAACAGAGATCTGAAATACAGTCTTGGATATCTGTCTAGAACTTCTTGCTGAGAAACATGAATATGTTGACATCTTAATAGCAGATGGATATTTTTACCATCTGAAAGCATTATGTTATTCAGTTGAAAATTCTCCTTTTTTGTTAAGGCTATTTAGTTGGGTAATGAATAATTTTGGATTTGCAGTTAATTGCATGAAATCACAGTTTCTTTCCAACATGACAGAGTTCAGGAAAAGACTTACCTTGAAATAAGATTCAAAACTTTGACAGTATTTCTCCCCGGTTATTTTTATACTTTAGGCCTCTTTCAGTCTTTCCCTCTCAGTCTAATGGCTCACTGTTTGTCTGATACTTTTTACTTGTGACCCCAGAGAGATGCTGTTTCTTTGTCATATTTTTCCCCATATTCACCCTTTTTTCATCTTCTCTGCCAATCTCTCCTGTTATTGCTAGTCCTTTACATTTCCTTCCACTCACTCAATGAGTCTTTCTGTCTTTATTGTCACTGTTTGCATCTTAATCTTTCCACATATGCTTAACCATTCTTTTTCTATTGTTAGTGCTTAGTCCTCTCTAAGACCACTATCACAGACTGTTTTGATGGGATTTTTCATGGGTGATTAATCTGTCCAGGCAAGGATTTAAATTCTCTCTTGCCCTGCATTTTGGGTAGTCATTCATACTAATGCAAGGAGGATGTCCACTGTTACAAGACCAACGTGGAAAACTTTTGTAGTACTTTGTGTCTTCCATTCTATCTTCATAAGATGTAAGCAATAGTCAATTGTGAAAACAATTTAAAAAAAAAAAAAAAAAAAAAATTGTTGTTTCTCCTGTCTCCAGCAATTTAAATTTGCTGAATAAAACTCCAAATTTATAATGAATATAACTTTAAACCTAATTTGAACCTTAGTCACTTACCTCTTTAAAGCAAAAAATGCAAAGTGTATTAAGTTTGTGATGTCATTTATAAAGTGTTATGCACTCAGTTTCATGGAAAAAAAAAAGTTTCAAATAATCAACTGAAGCTGGTTATAAACTCATTGCAATAAAGTATTAGTGCAAACACAAGTTAGAAAAATCAATGGAAATATAAATTATTTTAAAACTGAAAACCTTAGATCATCTGCTTAAACAGAATACATTACCGCTAAATTTGTCCATCTAAAAAAAAAATCTTTTTCATGAAAATATTTTTCTGTAACATTTCATATGTTGAAATTCCAAGTTTCTGTTAAAAAATGTTAAAAAAATAACTGAAAGCAAAGTCCAGTAAGCACAACACACGCAGAAATTCATAATGTCAGTCCCATTTCTACTGAATTCATTCTGTATTGTAAGAAACTCTGAGAAATAAAACACAGTCCCTAACTCTGATCTGTACTTCTCGAAATCTTCTAAATGTGAGAATAAGCCTTGAAATATCTACTTTCAATGTTGTTCTGATATCTCCTGTTGACTGCAGTCTGGATGGTGTTTTTGAACATTCTCTGAATTCCTATATGAACACAAAAATATCATACAGCCTTAAACAACATGAAAAATCAGCTGTTCATACCCGTTCAATTCTTTAGTATACAATTTCACAAGCAAATGTAAGTCTTGGTGATAGCAATGATTGTTTCCCTTAACAGTAACCCCTTCTGCTCTCTAGGAAAAATTGAATGATTTTTAGAAGATCTTTGCAAAGCTCACCATAACAAAAAATCTATGTAGTAGAGGCTAAAAGCTTATATGGTCTATATGTAATGAAAGACAGTTCTGAGCTACCTTTAAAAGCCCTACACTGAAGGCTGTTTTGACATAGTGCAAGATGAGACTGAAGCTGTGGCTGAAGAGACAGATAGTAGTGCACGTATGTGTCTGTATCAGGACGATCTGTTTATAACATTTAATAAAGACAGTACTTCTAATAATGCTGATAGTGGTTTTATGTGTTCAATTCCCCCTAACTACATGTTTATGCAGTTAGCAGCATAAAATTTATGTTACTAAGTATTGTGTGCTGAGAGTGAGGGAAAGGGATAAATAAACATTCTCTGCTTTAATTGGTAACTTCTGCTAAGCTTTCTGGAAGCTTGACGTGCAAAACTCAGGATGTATATATGCTATGTTCCCCTTGTAATTATTACAATTGCAATTGCTGATCCAATAGCTGAACATGAAAATGATTGATTATGTGTCCAAGTGCAGATTTGCTTCCTCTGTAAGTCAACTTGCCTGATTCCAGTAATTCATTGCATGGGCCACTGAATATGAACTGGCTGCAAAATGCTATAATTTTTATTTGGTCACAGTCTGCATGAAGTATAAATGCCTGAGACAAAGGCCCGAGGGTGAGTACCTAAGATATCAATAAGTTAAGAAGTTTTGAAATATTTGGAATAAGTCCTGTATGGTCATTTTCATGTGGCCATGGTAAATGTAGTAAGTAACTTCTGCACGAGTCTTATTCTCATTTGTTAGTTTTTTAGCCAGTTGGCAGTCTGTAGATTAACCAAAACAGGTGCCAGACAACACAGCATCAGGCATATATAAACCTTTAAAAGATTTGATGATGTGATCGTTTTGGAGCAGTGTAACTGATGTGTCCATCGTGTGAGTCTGAGAAGGGTAAAATTTCAGCTATGTCTCCAACAGGAATATTATTTTACTTTAAGATAAAGATTTTTTCTTCCACCTGAACAAGGACTCTGTCACGGAACCAAGATTTATGTATTTCTCTTCTAGTGAAGAGAGTCTGCTGTGCAGACCGTTAAAAAATAATCAAAAAGATTTTTTTTTGAAAAGTCATTGAACTTATGCAGTCAAAGGGGTTCATTTTGGAAATTATTTTTTATTTTCTTTCTTTTTCTCTCTCTCCACTCCCACTTCTCTTTCTCTCTTTTTTCTCTGAATTTTGAGCCTGAAACAACAGTAAAACTTATATAAACAAATCTCCCTTTCTCTCTTCTGGCATTTATGGAAAATCCCAAAGAGCATTTTCAGTCATTTCCATTAAGTATACACTATAATTCTTTGTCTGAAAACCATATAACATTTAGAAGCCAGATCTCCCTGATGTATACATTTTTGATTCCTTATCAGCTCTTTTCATTCTGTCAGATCATAGGACTGTAAGAGACCTCCAGGGTCATCAAATTCAGTATTGTGCTATCACAGGCAACAACATTATACTAACCTTTTTACGAGTCATTGAGCTGGATCTTAAAATTAACTAGGTGGCATTTGGGGAGGGTTTTTTTTTCCTTTTTTTTTTTTCCCAGATAAGATACAGCAGTAGGAACTGTTTCGGCTTGACAATTATCTGCTAAATGTTACAGATTTGTGATTTTGAACTAAAATTCTAGCCTAGCCAACAAAAAGGATGCCAGAATGTCTCTGTGTAACTACATTGCAATTTTGCATGGTTAAAGAAGGTGCAAAATAAAACCTCTGTGTGAATAATATAGTAGTAGCAGGTAGCTCAGGGCTGATGGTACTGTAACTGTGGCAACACAAAACTTAAATTTACTAGTAAAAAAATCAATGTTACTGTTGCCTCCTCCTTTTTTTAAATGAGTTGATTGATTGCATGTGCCAGGTGTTACAGCTTTCAGTGGATTTTATATAGGTATAGTAAGAGTGGAAGGATTTTTGCCCATTATACATCTGAATAACAATCAGACAGAATCTGGTATCCATTTTATTAAATATAAAGGTATTCTGGAGTTTGGGCATTCATTTTACAGGCTCATGCTGAGTAACATTTAATGCACAAAATGCCCCCAAAGCCAACAGGAATTTTTGTGGTATCAGAAACTACATGATAGAAACAAAAGTGGCAAATCATGTCTATTAACCAAAGCACTCAGGGGAACATCAGTATCTGCTCCATTTGTGGCACCTTTTCCTACCTTTCTACCATAAAATATGGCTTCCTTGACAATGGCTGCTCTCTCTATGAGTTAAGCTTCATTTAAGTCAAACCACAGTAGTTGTAAGGTGATTCTCCTGTGTACTACCTGTGTATTTGTCCCCTATTTTCTCTTTCTTGCCTAGAGAAATCCACAACCTCAAACGAGGTGTCAAGACTTTCTAAAAAATACATGAAAATAAGAACAGAAGTGAAAACCACAGTATTCTAGGTGAGGACCTATCACAGATATGTCTGATAGAAGCCTGTGTCAGCCAGAGCATGGAGTTGGATTTGTCTAGGCTTGTGTATTCATCAAAATAGATTTAAAAAAAAAAAAAAAGAGTTTTAGATAAAAGTCAGGGTTTAGACGTAAACAAGACAACTCAACTTTTTAAGGCTAGAAAATTCACTGGGTCAGAGAGAAAAATATAAACAGTTCATGCAAGAAAATCTATCCTTTCTCCTGAAACTCTTGCAGAAAGTTTTCAGTATGCTCAGTAATTTTCAAGGTTACAATAAGCCTTATGCTGCTCCTTCTAGTTCCTACATAGCTTCAATCTCCTTTGAGACCTATCTGCCTATTCCCTGCTCCTCAGTGTCTTGCTATGACAATCTCTTCTGTGTCTGCTTCATCCAGTCCTATCTTTCAAGTCTGTGTCCCAAAGGAAGGACCACTTTCTTCTTCTTGTAGAGGGTTTTATCTGACCCATTCCTTGTAGAAGGTTGTCTTTATAAATGAAATATATACAAACTGCTTCTAAGAAAATATGGATCCTGTCCATATCTGTAGCCAATAAGAAATGATGAGAAGGGGAGTAAGCTTAGAGAACCTCCTCTCCTCATGACATAGGTATTTGCCCTTTTGGCCTGTAACTCTGCATGTGTTATCTGCTCTGGCAGTTAGATGAGTAAGTAAGCATTAGAATTTCTATTAGAATCATACAGAAATGAAAGGTAATGCTCCTGTCTCCTTTGATGCAGTAATACAACTGTAAGAGTAGTCACCCAAGTGGGCAGAGCTGGGTTAAATATTCTTTCTGAGAGAATTTTAGACTTCTTTTTGCTCCAAGGTGAATGCTCTGTCAGAGTGCAAAGTTTTTGGTGGATCAGTGCTATAACTTCAAATTATTCTGTTTTCTAGGATACAAATAAATATTCATTAGGTCAAAGAATACTTGGGAAGGATCACACTTCATGGTTTAATTCTCGCCAAATGCACAAGTTGGAGGAGCCATCTGAATCCATGGTAATGCAATTATAAAGCACTGCAGTTGTCACTGCCACCTCCCACTCCATGGGAAAATGTACGTGTGTGATTATCAATTTTTCTCTGAAAAATCCTCTGGCTGTTTAGCATAAGAGGAATGTCCAGTTTGTGTGCGGCAATCAACCTAGGCAGTTCTGGTCATGCCTTGAAACAGACAGATTCCTGGGAACTTTTTATAGGTAGTGGTATTTCCTATTGGTAGTAGGTGTTTGAAAACTTCTGTTCCTTTAACAGAAGAATCTACAAAGACAGTTTGGTGATACTTAGGTTTCTGTGTTCTTTTATGGATCTTGCCTACATATGGTTACCTGAATTATCACAACTTTTCATATCAACCAGGGCTGTGTTTGTGCTGTTTGTTTAGGGTGGGTTTTTTTTTGTTTCATTTTTGTCTCCCTCATGCAACAAGTTAGTAATAACAAACTTAGTAACTCCAAAACTAGTGCATGAATGTTATGATTCTGGCTCCAGAGATGGATATGGAAAGAAAAGTAACTTTGCCTTATCAAAAAATGTCTGTTGTGATACAAAAAAACCCCAAATGCTATAGTAGTTAGGAAGGGTTAGACAGAGATGCATGCATGGGCACTTTCAAATCAGAGTTATTCTGTAATTAAAGAAAACCAACTACTGTTAATCCTGCAAGAGAAAATATTGTAGCACAAATCTTTGATAAAATAGTGTATAAGGGTGCTACTGATATTAATGCTGCTTCTGATTGGCATTTTTAGTGCTCCTTTTGTCTTAATCTGTTTATTATTGCCACTCTAAGAAAAGGCCAAATGGAAAAAAATTGTACTTCTTATGAGTCTTATCTCATGAACCAACCAGCTGTATGCAGTGTAAGTGCATATGTATAATTCATGAAATTCAGATGAAATTATGGAACCAGCTATACTTCTGCAAAAGATAAAACTGGAAGCACTATGAACAACACCTACACAATACAGCTCTCCTTCTATTACAGTCCATGCCACTAATAGAATTTCACCTCAGGATCAGTATCTACCATGAATAATCTCCTATTCCTCGGTGAGATTTAGATTAAAATGTAAGAAGTGAATGCTTTCTTGGCCAAGACACTTTTCTTTGTTATGTCATCTGCAATATGCTAACAAAGCATGTGCAATGGAAAAAGCTCTTCATTATCTTAGACCAACCCTCATAAAAGCCAATGAAAGTAGCCCTTAGAAGCAGGCATATCTTCTAAAAAATAACCCTAACTAATAATGAAATAATTTCTGAAACTGGCAGTATTCTGATCACTAGCCTCTTGCTAGTATTATCTTCACTGTTCCTTTTCCTTCATCACCTCTTGCTGCCAATAATCTCTGATAAAAATATTTCATCTTTTTTGGTGATCAATATTGCAGTTGACCATTATATTTAAGTTTCTATATTATTTTTTCTCTGTGCCATTAAAAAAAAAAAAAGAAAGAAAGAAAAAAATGATGTAACTCCTGGTGGTGAATAAACATAATCTATTTTGGAAGATAATT
Organism: Aptenodytes forsteri; assembly: GCF_000699145.1. NCBI lineage: Eukaryota > Metazoa > Chordata > Aves > Sphenisciformes > Spheniscidae > Aptenodytes > Aptenodytes forsteri. The sequence continues at coordinate 9,125,062 of NW_008795259.1, read as the reverse complement.
ACAAAGGGAAAGGAGAATTCTAGTTCCAGACAGTAACTGTGTCCATACTTCCTGGGATTTTTGAGCTACAGATGTGTAACCTGTCCAAGATCCACACCTTCTATGTCCTACGAAAGAGGGCAAGCTTAGTAACAGGGAGTGCCTTTCATCCAAGAAGATAAAAAAGGAAAAATATAAGGTTCTTAAAAGGTTTGTATGTTTTAAAGCATACAAAACATGCTATTAATAATGGCTGCTGCTTTTTGCTAATTGCTTTTTCTGATTTTTGCTTCAATCAGTGATTCCTAAAGTCAGTAACAAGAGTTCTCTGCTCAAGTTTTTCTTAGATACACATACATTTTAAGATAGAAAATTATTGTACTTTTCTTTGTTTGCACTGAAAGGAAAAGAACAGGAGAATATTCGGCTGGCGTGCTACAGTCTTGAGGAATTATTATCTAGTGTTGATCAAGGCTAGATTCCAGTTTAAGGCTTCTCAAGAAATTAGGAAAGGTAAAGAAGGTGTATGCATTCTCAATTCAGTGGCAAGACCAGGAAATTGAACAATAGATAGATTATTAGGTTTCCATCAACTCAAAATCAATTTTTTTCCATAGTCTTCACTGAAATAAATTATTTGATTTGAATCAAGACGTACTTAATGTTTTTTAAAATTAAATCAGCTCCATTTTTGGGTGATTTTTAAGTCATAGAAAATGTAGAAACAAAACCTGTGTTTTAAAGGAAGACTTACTTGTCAATCAAAAGCTAAAAGAAGGTAGCTTTCCTTCCCCCCCAAGTTCCCCAAACCAATGGTTAGGGCAATTGTTTAGACCACAGGAGACAGTTAAAAATGTAACCTCTTTGTAATTTAGAGGAGGTATTTGAACCAAAGCCTCCCTGCCACAGAAAAGAGAGTGCCTTATCCAACAAGTGTTGTTTTGTCCACCCACCACTATGTTTTGTTTCACAAATAAGCCGTCCGTCTGTGGCCAGTTGTCTGATGACAGCATTGTCTGTGCTTTGCCAAGTAGAAACCAAATGTTACAGCCATTATGGCCAATTATCTTTACTTCCTCTATGAATATGTCATAGTCTTATCAATCCTTTCTAAGTTATACTTCCAGCTAAATGAGCCAAGGAGATCTAGTACAAATTATCCATGTTATTATCTGTCACAAAAAAAAATTTCTAAGTTGGTCCTGTGCCCAGGGAGCCCAACCCCCAGGAGTCGGGGAGATGTGCCCGGGACCCGACAGCTTCAATGCATCTGTGGATCCTGCGTGCTCAGCACACAGCCCTCCTTCACCTGGGGACAGAGTGGACCTGTGATCCATGAGGCCTCTGAAGGTACAACACCCTGCTCCTCCATGCACACAGGTACAAATTAATTGCTGTACTGGAGCATGCCAAATATAGTCCTACTGGAAATGATATGGCTAATTGTTTCTGACAGTGTAGTACCTTACAGATTTTACAGTGGTTTCTCACAAACGAGGAATGTCTCTGTCAGAAGCTGTGGCCTTGCACTCACTTCTTCATGTAAAACTCCATTCACTCTTTCCTTCTGGACTAACAACCACTGTGGAGTCTTTCAGGATGCAGATACTTCTGTGAGTATTTTTCAGGGTATTTTCTCCTATTTTTCATTCTTAGGTTCCAACTCAAGTATTACATCTTTTTTTTTTTTCTTGATCCCTGTACTTTTCCAAATGAAGATGACATATAGTAAGGGACAGTCCAGAGAGGTCTGTTTATTTTTTGTGTTGATTATATATCTCATTCTGCAAAAAACTTGATAGTGAGGAATGAAAACTAAGCTGGGGTATTTCTCAAACTCTGAGCCAGCCCCTCAAGGAGCAGACTTTGCCAATCTTTAGAAAGAGTCTTTGGAAGTTTCTATTTTAATGGTTTAAAAAATTTACAAGCATTTATTGAAAAACCTTAGGTTCATTCATACATATCTGCTGGTTATTGAAATGTGAGTTTGAAGAAATTTGAGGGTTTCTTTTCATCTGCTCCTTTGGCTCTAAATCCTCAGAATTATCGAAATTAACAGGAATGGTAAACAAAGCAATTGCTTAGAGTATCTCAAGGAAAGGAGATAATGTTTAAAAAACCAAACAAACAAACACGAGATTAATCTAAAATGTATCAAACAATTCATCACAGAAGCTTGTGTCTATCCTGTCTAACACTGCACAGACAATGGTGTTTGACTTAACTAGTATTGTCAATATTTTAGTAAATTTTGTATTCTTAAATGGACTTTACTGCAACTTTGAAATGTTTTAATAAACTCTACAAAAGGAAAAACAGCTATATTTATGCATAATGATCAAACTCCTCCAAACTATTTCCCCTCCATGTGGTAAGGAGTCACCTGTTAGCTTGCCTAGTTATAGTCATGTAGCAAGCTGCAGGGGTAGCATTTTATCTAGCTAAAAACAATTAAGTGCAATAGTTAAAAAGAAAAACCCAACAAAACTATTGTTATGACATATGCAAAACTGTGGAAGTATTACAAAATGACTGAAAAATGCATTAATTGTATTGAATGCTGAATGTAAAACAAATGTGGTGCCACTGATCATTTGCAATTCGATTTAACTGAGATCTCTTGATTCATAGATTATTAGTATGCTATGTATGAAAAGAACTAGCTGGGTACATTTGTTTATTTGTCAGAGAAGCTTACACATGCACAGGGTAAAATGGATAGGCTGCAAGAGCACCTGGTTGTTTGCTAAACAGAATAATTAAGAACCCATAGGCTCCCAAACAAATGCAAGGATTATCTTTAGGACTATCTTTCTTAAGAAACAAAATGTGGGTGGGGTTTTTTTTTGCATTTTGATTATATGGATGTAGTCTACATTAAAAGCTGATGTTTTAGAAAGAAATATTAGGTTTTGTGAAGTAAAACATCATCATAATAGGATGAGACAGAATTAATTTAGTAAGTATAACCCTGTTTCTGATATTTGTGATTTTATATTTTTTGTAATCTTGATTACGTATTTTTAACAGCTGGGTTTTCACATGCACTGTCTCAGATTTAAATACATACCTCCTGGTTTTTTTGTGGAAGTATATTTATGCCTCTCCTTAGTCATCACTATCTGCATCTGAACAGTGGACTTTCAGCTTTATAGCATAAATCTCTTCCATTAGAGCTATACTGTTGTAATTATCACAGATGGCAACAGAAATAAGTGGTTATCTCAGTGGACCAGGTGCTTGAGAAAGATACATAGCACAATACACCAGTGGATTACATATTTATGAGTAAACACATTTCACAGAGAACATAGACAACTACTTAAATGAAGGAGTCCCTTTCTTGAAGGCACTGTGTCTAACTAATTGAGAGGTGAATTATGGATCCACCATATTACAGCAGCCTCTATTTTAAGGGGAAGAAGTTCTGGCTTATGAAGGCAGTGAAATGTACAATGAACAAAAATTACCTGGGAAACGTGATCCTTAATTTTGGTGCTTTAATGATGCAAGCTTTTAAATTTGTTGTTGGCTTTCATTGGTTGATAAGTTTGTTCTCTTCCTCCTACATCCACCATGACTACCTACAACAAAGCACATGTATAAAGGATTCAGATATGTTTGTAGTGACACAGTTATTTCAGCAGGAGCTCTGTCTCTTTCTCTTGAAAGAAGGTTCAGTCAGAAAAATAGTCTAGACATGTTCTTATATGCATGTGAAATACTCTTAATATTTCCCTTCTAGCATTACTCAACTCTTGCCAGACAGAAAGTGATCAATATGGTTTCAGAGAACAAATTTCACAAAAGGTATTTCCCAAGCAACGTGACTACATTAACAAAACTCAGATGCCTGTTCCATATTATTTCTGTGCTAGACAGTGATAAGCATGCTACGTAATACATTTTTAATCTAAAAAATAATTTCATGAGAGGAAATGCCAAATGGAAATGTGCATGCAAAAGAGGTTTTGTTTGCTCATTAATACCCAAATTACAGCTGATAATAGCTCCCACAAGTAGCTCAATATGGAAGTGTAGTATCATTTGGTAAGTTATTGTGCCTATCTTACCTAATATGTTTCCCCTGGAAGAAAATAACAACTTTTTTTTTCTCTAAGAATGGGAAATTAGAAGAAAAATTTGGTAAAGAAACAATGTGTAAAACATTGTCATTTTGGTCCTGGTTCTTCCTAAAATCTTGAGTCAGAGAATATAAATATTTTATATTGCTAAAACCTAGAAAATGATCACCCACTATCGTTTGTTGAGATCTTCAAGTATTTTATGTTATTGTGTAACAGTTACCTTTAAATAATGTGGAACACTATGCTGGTGTGTTTCCTCATTATGGGTTCAAGTCTTAATAACTGAACTGGAGTTCATTGCCAAGTATTGGGAAGACAGGTATAATGATGACTGTATCACCTTTTCATAATTTCCCATTCCTGCATGTTGCCTGATGTCTAGCAACACTTGGGGTGATTTATGGTATCTGCTTCTTAGCAAAATGATGCAGTGGAAGGCTTTAGGGGCTGTGGAAGTGTAATGCAAGACTGGAGCCTTGTGCTTGTGTGTTTCTTTTGTTTCCTTCCCCTCATACAAAGGCAAAGAAAGCATATAGATCTATCATTAGTGGTTCCTCACGGGCCTTTTGAGAGCAGCTAAGATATTCTTGTGCTGCTCTGGCAGTAGTTAGGCAACAGTGTGTGACAGGATTTGGACTCCCATATTTTCATCATACTCATGACAGTTTTATTGTAGTTTAGTAAGGATTTACATGTGTCGCTTGAGGTCAGATTCCTAAATTATTGTAAACGATATGATACCTACCTGTTTTTAACATGAAATGAGCAGGTCTAGTCTCACAGGAAAACTAGCAAAACACAGTATTCCCTGAAGCATCCTCTTTATTTTTTTGCTAAGGTTGTGTCTGAATTTACTTTTGTCAATTTTCTATTGTGACTACTGCTATATTTTTCTTGATTAACTATTTTCTTTCTCTCAGCACAAGACTTCCAGATATTCTGCTTTCATTCAGTTTTTCTTAACTTTGCCACAGTTTACAGGATTAACACTTCACCCTATCGCAGAAACTTTAAACTAGTTAAATACTCCTGACAGGGTATTTCTGTCTGAAATCAGGACAGAATGAAAGAGTGAAGTTGAGCCAGGGAAAAAGTGGAGGGGCATGGAGAGAAAGTGTTTTAGTTTTTGTCTTTGTTTCTCACCATCCAACTCAAATTGGGAATACATTAAATTAATTTTCCCCAAGTCAAGTCCATTTTGCCTGTCATGGTAATTGGTAAGTCGCCTGCCTATATCTTGACTCATGAGCTTTTCCATCTTATGTTCTCCCCCCCCCCCCCCATTTTCTTTTGCTATTGAGGAGGAGGAGTGGAGAGCAGCTGGGTGGGCATCTGTCCCCTAGCCAGGGGCATCCCACCACAGTTCCTATATGCTGTGTCTTCTAGATCCTAGTACGTTATTTCTATTATTTGTGTTTGAAATTAAGAAAAGCTTTTGTTCAAGGAACACTTGAAAATTAGCAAAATGCAATACATTAAGCTCATCATAACTCAGTATATCATCTGTTACAATTGGTTATCTGTAAATAGAGAGAGTAATATTTACCTAAATGAAATCTTAAAGGAAAAAATAGCTAGACAGTACAGTTCAAATGCTTATTGTTAATCTAGCAAGAAAGTAGACCTAGTTAAATAAAAAAAAAAAAAGAAAAAAGATTGCAATGACAGTGCTAGAATAACTAGGCTGCCATTAAAAGCAGTGTTTAGTAGGTGGTGGTGTGAGGGGGGAACAACAAAAGACCAAAGCCCCAAGAAAATATGTAAGGCCAACGAAAGACTCTTCAGTCCAATTAAGCTGAGATATTTCAAGATGGTGTCTGGCATCCAGGAGTTAATTACTGACAGATTTGCTTATATACTGCAAGGAAACTGTTAATTTAGGGGTGGGAAAATGAGTCTTTTTGTTATCTGCACTTGAAGGATAGCTGCTCTCATTAAACTGATGAATATTTGTGTACCAATGAATAAATACAAAAGAACAGCCAAGAACAACAACAAAACCAAAAAATGAGCCAAGAGAAATAAAACAGGTATCATGTTATAAGGAGCAAAAACCTGTAAAACATGATACCATGTGCTTAGGTAGTATGTGATGCTTCACCTTCAGAATAATCAATGCAACCATGAAATATATAGAAAATGAAAAGCACACTAGGAGTTAAAAATGCATAGTATTGTTCTATTTTTTCTTGGTTTTTTATCATTGTGGAGGGGCATGGAGAGAAAGTATTTTAGTTTTTGTCTTTGTTTCTCACCATCCAACTCAAATTGGGAATACATTAAATTAATTTTCCCCAAGTCAAGTCCATTTTGCCTGTCATGGTAATTGGTAAGTCGCCTGCCTATATCTTGACTCATGAGCTTTTCCATCTTATGTTCTCCCCCCCCCATTTTCTTTTCCTATTGAGGAGGAAGAGTGGAGAGCAGCTGGGTGGGCATCTGTCCCCTAGCCAGGGGCATCCCACCACAGTTCCTATATGCTGTGTCTTCTAGATCCTAGTACGTTATTTCTATTATTTGTTTGAAATTAAGAAAAGCTTTTGTTCAAGGAACACTTGAAAATTAGCAAAATGCAATACATTAAGCTCATCATAACTCAGTATATCATCTGTTACAATTGGTTATCTGTAAATAGAGAGAGTAATATTTACCTAAATGAAATCTTAAAGGAAAAAATAGCTAGACAGTACAGTTCAAATGCTTATTGTTAATCTAGCAAGAAAGTAGACCTAGTTAAATAAAAAAAAAAAAAAGAAAAAAGATTGCAATGACAGTGCTAGAATAACTAGGCTGCCATTAAAAGCAGTGTTTAGTAGGTGGTGGTGTGTGTGGGGAACAACAAAAGACCAAAGCCCCAAGAAAATATGTAAGGCCAACGAAAGACTCTTCAGTCCAATTAAGCTGAGATATTTCAAGATGGTGTCTGGCATCCAGGAGTTAATTACTGACAGATTTGCTTATATACTGCAAGGAAACTGTTAATTTAGGGGTGGGAAAATGAGTCTTTTTGTTATCTGCACTTGAAGGATAGCTGCTCTCATTAAACTGATGAATATTTGTGTACCAATGAATAAATACAAAAGAACAGCCAAGAACAACAACAAAACCAAAAAATGAGCCAAGAGAAATAAAACAGGTATCATGTTATAAGGAGCAAAAACCTGTAAAACATGATACCATGTGCTTAGGTAGTATGTGATGCTTCACCTTCAGAATAATCAATGCAACCATGAAATATATAGAAAATGAAAAGCACACTAGGAGTTAAAAATGCATAGTATTGTTCTATTTTTTCTTGGTATTTTTATCATTATTGTTATAAAATTATGTATGTAACCTATCTCTGTCTGGAGACTCCTTTAATCATGTCTTCCAATAGATCATTGCTAACATGATGCTTACATTCATTTACCTTTGGTTCCTCTGCTCCATTGCCAGTAAAATCAATTTTGGAATTTACTTTTATTCTGATTTCCTATTAAAAGACACATTTTTTTCCTCTTCACAAGAATCCTTGGCCACATTGCTGCTATTAAACCTTCTTTTGCTTCAAAGAAACAAATAAAATGGCCATTACTTAAGTTAAAATGATGGAATACCATCTCAACAATCTGAAACAAAACCTTGATGGATGACAACTGAGCAAGAAAGATGCATTTGTGGCTGTGTTTCAAAGAAGTAGAATCCAAAGGCATAGGGCCAAATATGTCTCTGAGGGCTTCTTTATAATGAGATAAAGAATCAGAACAATGATTACAGTAATTCAGATCAAAATACTTTCCAGGATTCCAGGAAGTTTACATAAACTGCATTAGCAGTAGCAATTAAAATTCAAAATGTTACCATCTACTATTCAGTCTCATCATAATTGGCCTCACCCAAAACTCTTACAAAAATCAAATAGATACGCTGCAAGTTCTTAGTGGCTATTCTGTTCTCATTCAGATTTAACAGGCACTGAAAAAATAGCATTCTGTCTTCCTGTCTTTGCAGCATAAATAAATACAATATTTTCAAGTCTGAAAGTCCCAAAATGTCCCACAGCAAGAGTCTATCAATTTCCATTACCTTATCAGTATGTGTGCCTGATATGGTTGGCATGCCATGGTTCACTTTCATTTTCTCTCTCTCTGTCTCTCTATACCCTAAGTTGGCCAGTTTCGCTTCAGTACAGTAAGACAATATAGCACAAATTACCAGGTTTTGGTGTGACTTGAACCACTGATATTGGTCTGCAGATGACTTTTTTTGTTGTAGTTGGATATGCCTGAAGGTAGCCAGTTATAATTTCAGGTAGCAGTCTGCTACTAAAAGAGGACAATAAGCAATGTCTTTATTTTATCACACTTTGGAATTTTTACTGCAATGGAAAACAATCATGAAGTTGCAACTACATGCAAGTCTCAGCAAATTTTTATTTTCTTAGAAGGTGTATTTCCTGCTTCTTCAAAATAACTTCTGGATGCTGCATGAAGAAAAAAAAAAAGTGTTCCTGAATAAGAAAATTGCCAAGTTTTCTAGAAATACACCAAATTGAATGTGTGCAAAAGATCAGTGTTACTTGCAGTTTACTTTTTGCAACAGAGTGATATAGCCATTCAATGACAAAAACTATTCCTATAATACAAGACATCATATTATGTCATCAACCCTCAGTCAAAAGCTTAGGTTTTCTTTTTGTTTTCTTTTTAAAAAGTAACTCTTTTTTCAAACTATTCTGAATGGCAACCAGCTTTGGGTATACCTAATGGTTCCCATTTTTCAAGACACTTTCTTCCAAAAGACAAATTTCATTAATACTGAAAAAAAAAAAAGGAAATCTCTTTCAGAGAAATAAGGCTCTCTCACAATCTTTCTTCTTTCTATTTTAAACTCTTTCTCCACATATGTTAAAAAAAACAACTCAAAACACTGCATCCTATTGCTGTTGTGCATTAAGTCTTGCTATAGGTCTTTTTTTCCAACCCAGATGAAACTACAGAAACCAAGTGAGGCCTCACCCTTGCTTAAATTCTGTAATGCAAAAAGGAACAAAAAACCCCACCCAACAAAAATAACCAGCAAAATCCACAGATAATACAGTCTTGCTTAATCCATTAGTCTCAGTGTTGTTATGAAAAAAGATTTTGACAAATTTTTTTCCATTAAACCGATGGCTTGGCTTCAGGTTGCTGAAAGTGAATTTTGAGTAACAGTCTCTGGGAACATACAGGAAAGAGTGGAAGGAATAAAGAAAAAAATTAACAATGGACTTCCATGGATTTAAAAAGCCTTTATGTTTGCTATTACCCATGTGGGGGTTAACCAGTCCTTACCTGGGCACCTAGATGCTGTAAATTGGCAGCACTAATAATAGCATACAATACTCTCTTAAGTTATCAGTGGACAGATAAAGAAAGAATCTACCTCTCACGTTTGTTCATTTTGTGTCACTACAAATCTAACTGTACTGGCTTCGTTCAAGGACCAAGACTCATAAATATATTTCTCTAACTCACTTTCTTCATAGCTGTGATCTTCTCCAGTATGTTTTATTCAGGTTATGAGTTAGTATTGTCAGACCACACTAGTTAGGAATTTTAGGCAAAATAATTTCTTATCCCATCTTTAATTTCTTATTAAATAAACAAGGATATGTTGGAAGAGAGACATATTCTGTATGTCTGTGTATTGTTTAGCTTTAGGAATTCCAAATAAAACCCAAAGGCCAGCTGCAAAATAAGACCTATTTCTTATTCGTCATTGGTCATTATTCTAGGTATAAAATTACTACAGAACAAAAAAAATAATGCCCACTACAAAAAAAAACCAAACCCTAATATCATATTTATCTTACTATAAGAACTACTGAATGTAAATATAGATATAAATACAAATATAAATATATGTTTTTATTTCTCAATATTTTTTCTGTATCTTGCCTTCTTTTTCTTTCTGCTAGATTTTCTTTCTTTCAAGATGCTCTCCTTCTCTCACCCCCTCACTGAGTTAGAATCCTTTTTTCTATGTAGGCTTTCTTGGTTTGATTGCTCTGATCTTTACACCTGTCTGTGATTGTCGCCTTTCCTCCCAGAGCCATTGCAGAGCATGCTCAGACAGCAGTTTCTGTCTATGAGCCTTTTCCCATAATCTCCAGTCTCTAATGACAACTAGTACCTTCTCAAGCATCAGATGAAGAAATGATTGTAAGTGGGGGAACAGTATTTTACTCCTCCCCGGGGCATGATTGCTATGATTAACTAGGTCTGCTCAAATGTTCAAGTGCATGATTCATCTGTTGCCTGAAAAAAGGAAAAAAAAACAAAAATCACAGAAAGTTGTTCAACCCTGGCTGCCCCTTGACAAAGCAGCAAAAATTGTGAACAACTTTGTAAACATCAACCTGAGGTGTGGAGGTGTCTCATTCTCTATTCACATCCCACTACATGAGGCTTGAAATCAGGTGTAGAAAATAATTTTTACAACCAAGTGTGTGTATGGGGGGTGTGTGTGTGTGGTGTGTGCACCTCAATCTCTGTCTGAGATGATTTTTAAAGTAGTACTTTCTAAAGTAGACTTGACAGGTGTTTTGTAGGCATTGGCCGACAAGATATAGCTACAGCCATCATTATGTTTGAAAGGCTGAACAATCCATATAACAACTGGGTTATCTGTTAATAAATAAGTAGTATTATATAGGTTTTCTTTAGTATTGGAAACAGGAAGATAATATGTCTAAGCACGCATTTCTACTAATACATATTTTGGTCTAAATACATAAATTATATTACTCCATACAATATATTAAGGAGCACCAGGCTTAACATGGGTCAGCAGTGTGCCCTGGCAGCCAAGAGGGCAAACCGCATCCTGGGGTGCATTAAACACAGTATAACCAGCCGGTCAGTAGAAGTGATCATCCCGCAGTATTTAGCACTGGTGCGGCTTCACCTTGAGTATTGTGTGCGGTTCTGGGCCCCACAATTTAAGAAGGATGTGAAGGTACTTGAATGCAACCAAAACGCCAAATCATAAATGCCCTTATCTTGTCCCAATGCACTTAGTTAGGCACATTAAAAAGTGCAACTGAAAATTTTATTGTTGGCAAAAAAGCTGACAGAAGTCCATTATGTTGTGATTATCTAGGTTCCAAAATATAAAGAACATTTTTCAAAGAGTTTCAAGTAAGTTGTTCATTTCAAGCAGCATGGAATTGCTTTTCTTTCTATCACATTAAATTCTGACAGCATCTTAATATCAACCTTTTACCCCCGAGATTAAACTTTTTCTTCTGAATGATTCTCAGTTACTAATTTGGTCAAGGTTAGAATCCAACTTGGCTCCTTTGGCACAAATGAAGAATAAATTAAGGGAGAAAGCTGAAAAGTGCTTCTCTTTCTAAAAGAACCTTTGATGAGGAAAAAATCATAATTTTATTTTAAGTGAGCTTAATCATGGTTAAATAATGCTGGACCACCAGAATATTTGTTTAATTGAATAGAGACATAGAATGTAGCAGAGGTAATTTGTCAGGCTAAGGAAATTTAGGTGTGATTCAATTTTCTTCACATACAAAAATCTACCCTCCATCCTCTGCAGAGAATGTTAAGCACATTATTTATCCTCTTGGCATTAGTGTTAGCTGTATTACCATGTGAACTAAGTCAATAAAATGTGTTGTTTAGAACATTTCACAGGAAGAAGTTGGGCTCTGCAAGAAGGATGAAGATTCTTATTTTTATTTTCCTTTGCCTTTCACGGACACCACATCACTCGAAGGTAAAATTTGCTTTCATGTGTTAGATTGCTATTGAACTTATTTAAAGAAATTCTAACCTTTGCAAAGTATGAAAGTCCCAGTGATGGAATCTAAAGCTAAAATCATTGAAAGAAATTTAGAAATAAATTTGAAACTCTACATTTTTATTAGAATAAAACTGGATTATTTTTCTAACCTGGTCTGAAAAAGTGATCAAAGTGTTTTTGAATTCTAAATGGATTCTCACTCTCTAAAATTTCTCCAAAAAGATCATAGGTAATGCTAAAAGCTATCAGTAACAGAAAGATTATTTTGGCATACCCTGTCAAGAGATTAAAAACTAAATGCCACTGAACCTAAATTCTTCAGATCTAGAAGTAGCCCTTGCTGGTTATGGCTGAAACATTTGCCTAAAACAGAGTGAAGAAGCTTGTACTGCAAGGATAACAACTTCAGGTTATAGTGCTGTCAATCTGATACCTCATGAGAGTAACACAACCACCCAAAACTCAGTGCTGGTTTTTGTTCTCTATCAAAGTTCAGTGGTAACTGTATTCCCCTTCTTTCATGGTTCCTTTGCCTCGTGAAAATATACCATGAGGGCCTAAGCAATGTAGAAGCAGTTCTTTAAGTATTTTTGTCTTACCAATGTATATCCAGAAGTGTATAAGGGAAGAAAAAGAAGCAAACTGTAGTCATCATATTTACATGCCTCTAAATGTATAACAGGGGTTAGCTTCTTCTCTTCCCCTTTTGGGAAGACTTCAATCTAAGACTTTTCTCAGTTAGTTCGATCCCAGCTTCATCAGTTCATCACAGCCAATACTGCACCAAAAGGTAACTAAATTACTTTTTGAGAATTAAAATAGGAGCAGCAATATAAGAAAGTTTTTTCAACCAAAATATGCATGATTATGTAACTTCTCACTTACAAGGTTTATCACAGATTCTAAACACAAAAAGATTTCATGAATCTTCTTATTTCTTTATCCTCTTTAATCCGGTTCAGCTCAGGAGTAGGGATACTGATCCAGCAGCAGGATGTCACCTATACCTTTGCTGTCTTTACAAACCCCTCAGCAGTTCTGCAAAATATGTGATACAGAATGATTTTCATTCCAGAGGCATTCATACAAATGTTTTACTCTTTTGATCCATGCAAAGTTTTGAAGTCAGTACAGCTACTCTAAATCTATGTGAACATAGTAAAGAATATAATTTAGACTATTGTCTGGACACATTTTATGCTTTTTATCATGCTTAGTAAAAGGCTCTTAGTACCCCAACGATATCCTAAAGATACAGAATGATTTTCATTCCAGAGGCATTCATACAAATGTTTTACTCTTTTGATCCATGCAAAGTTTTGAAGTCAGTACAGCTACTCTAAATCTATGTGAACATAGTAAAGAATATAATTTAGACTATTGTCTGGACACATTTTATGCTTTTTATCATGCTTAGTAAAAGGCTCTTAGTACCCCAACGATATCCTAAATAGACTGACAAAACAAGGATTCCACTAAATATATTATAGGAGACAGAAGAAGTGGAATGGAAACTGTGGAACATGTAATAAATGTTAGACCTATCTATTGTATTGTTTTACTCTTAATTTTAGTGCTAAAATAGCCAATGACTAATAAACAGCAGGAACAAAAAAAGACCTGAAAAATACACAGATAAAAGATGAGAAAAAAAGAATGTCATGCATGGTTTAAAAATTGTACTTTGTTTTAATTGTTTAAAGGAGTGTGAAGATAAGGAGTTCTGTCTGAAACAGCAGGTGTTGTTATGTAAAGGATCGGGAATGAAGTCTTGGGTTTAGGGAGAAGCCTAGAATGTTACACCAAAGTGCTTTTAAAATGATTGGAATATTTAAGTAATAACTGACTTATGTTGGACACAGAAGGAGAAAGCCTTCAGAGCAGGGGGTAAGGAATTACAAATGGGGAAAGAAAGTGAACTAGAGCCAAAGGAGGGAGCAGTTAAAGTATCAAGAGGAAAGGACCGAAGTACATGATAGACATGTCAGTGCCCTTGTTATGCCTCAGTTATTTCCTGAATGACTACTCCTTCCTGAAAACACAAAATAAATGGAAAGGCTAGATTTTGGAGATGTTCTAAAGGGAAAATAGCAGGATTTAGTGACAGCCTGAATGTAAGAGATAAAGGACAAAAAAGTGTCTACTATAATAATAAGTTACCTGTTTAGGGGATGAGAGGGATTACAGGCTTATGTGCAATGATGGGAAAGGATGCCAAGGTGAGGACACATGCGAAATAGTTATTATTTGCTTCCATCCCTCTGAAAGGTCTACATTTCTGCTATAGAGACATGAAAAATCCACAGTGGTTTCCAGAATTGAAATTCAAGATACGTCGAGCACTGAACAAATACAAAATTTAAAGTGAGATAAGATGTCCAAAATTGACATACAGACATTGTTTTTGGCGGTCTATGTGTAAACTGTCTTCCACAAGCATAGGAGGGATTAAAATACCAGATCATAGATATCTATAGATGTCAGACAACTTCCCTTTACATTACAAGCTCAATTACAAGGTGTTGATTAAAGCAACTTAAATGCTTTTAAAAACAAACTTAAAGAATGTTGAAACAATGGAATAAGAATGTGTCTATTTTAAAAACCATGCATGTAGAATCCTTTTTCTTCTCTGATTTCAGGTTCATAATTTTCTACCCTTTCCATGTAACGAATATGGCCAAACTGTACTGGTGATCACAGGAGTGGACTCTGGATCTTAGAATAGGAAGAAAGTACTTACAGCAGTGTACCATCATCTTCATTCCATGATAGTTCTAAATCTTAATTGCAGTGTATCAGATCAGTTATCTCAGAAAATGGAAAAATTTCATAGTTGATCTGATTTTTTTTTTTTTTAATTTAGCCTTTTATGGTTCTTATTCTGTGTTGTTAATTGGATCAAGTCAGATTTAATTCCACTGAGACTGCAGCACTAGTGTCATCACCCTATAAGCTGTTAAATCCCTCTGAAACCTTCAACTGCTTTTGTAAGTGGCAGAGCCTCTTTCCAGAGGCCCTTACTCTGTAAAATGTGTGCTGGGTTTTGATCAAAGTTGTCTTCTTGCCTACTGTAAATTATTATGCATGTATAGTAGTTGGATGCATATGTAAAACCAGTCTTGCAGGGAGAGGGAGATTCAGCTAATGACTATATGGAAGATGTTTTTCAGCCTACTACCAAACAAGAACTGTTGAAACTCCAGGGGGATATTAATTCATTTTGACACTTCATTAAAGACAAAGACCATCTTTCAAGTTAGTTTTTGTTTTTAAAGGCAGGTCAGAATTTAAAAAAAAAAGTTAATCAAGTACACAATTGACCTTGAAGTAGACAAAGATGCATTTCTGGCCCATTCTCACCTGAGAAAAAGTCTTTATCATAGCACTAGAAAAACACTTGTGTCAAAATTTCCATTTTGATTTAGGGAAAAAGGGTTTGTGTTTCACTGCAATTCGTTCACACTGCTTCTTATTCATAGAATCATTGAATCATAGAATAGTTTGGGTTGGAAGGGACCTCTAAAGGTCATCTAGTCCAACCCCCCT
>NW_008795259.1:9105099-9107893 GCF_000699145.1 Aptenodytes forsteri | reverse complement strand
TTTTTGCCTGACTTCCTCTTTGTTGGGATGCATCGCTCCTGAGCTTGAAGGAGGTGATCCTTGACTATTACCCAGCTTGCTTGGGTCCCTCTTCCCTCCAGGGCTTTATCCCATGGCACTCTACCAAGCAGATTCCTGAAGAGGCCAAAGTCCACTCCCCTGAAGTCCAGGGCAGTGAGCTTGCTGTGCACCCTCATACCCTGTTATTGCTGTCCTCAGTTTGAGAATATTGACTCATAAGACACCCCTGGTTAGAAAAAGCTTTGTTTCTGTAATATTTGTGGTTTCTACTGGAGTACACTGTGTGCTTTATATGCTAAGCCAGTTTGAGCTTGCTCTTTCAATCTGCTGCTGTAAATGTATCCATGCAAAACTGAGTTAAAGAGTCACTAAAGACAAAATATCGGTTTGAAAAAGAAGGCCAAAGTAGTCTTGTGCCTTATTTTATGTCTGCAGCTCTCTAAAATGCTACCTCAAGTATTGGAAGTAGTTTATCTCGCACTGGAAACACTACAGTGTTTTCCCATAGTTTACCCAAAGAGTAAATTAGTCCATGCATTATTTTTGATTGCTGTGTTTAGACTGTTTCTGATATCCAAGATACAGCAAAAATAAATTCGCTGGTAGAGAGACTGTCTCTTTTCTTTTGACTGTAGAACATCTGCTTTGTTTCTTGGTGACTAAATCTATATAGGTTTCTATAAATCTGTACAGAAGTCAATAAACTTCGTATGCTTGTGTATGCATACGCACTTTTTTTTTACATAAATATATTCATACAGAGATTGAGTGCTTGCATATCTATATACAAACATATATAGAGAAAACTAACTTTTATTCCAAAATGCATTTGGAAATACCTACGTGTTTAGGGTATTATTAATAAGTTTTATTTTTGACTATCAGGAATGAAAATTTCCATTCTAAAAAGAAAAAAAAATACTGTGCCTATTTTTCCATTTTGAACTAGAGTAGAAGGCCAAAGTTACCATGAAAGAGCAATAAAAAGTTCTCATCATTGAGAAGCATCACAACAGTTCATTTTTTTTAGTCTTGTTTACATATTCGTTCTTTTAATCATTTGGCATTTATGCATTACTATGCATATAACCTGAATAGTTATTTTACATTTGAGGTAAAACTATATTGGAATGTTACTAGATAAAAACTGTCTGACTTCAAAACCATCAAAACAAATTTGCCTTTACTGTCAAATTTATTCAAAATTGAGATATCTCCATGAAACGTTTCAAATTTCAAAACATTCTGTTTAATATTTTTGTGAGGTTCTGTTATCTGTCTAGAAATGGACTATCTGATTAGGTAATATCGTATTAAAATAAAATGGACTTAAGCAAAATCAGTTTTACTCAATACTATGAAGATTCTCAGTTGAAGGTACATTAGTTTTAGATAAAACATGTAAGTAATACTAAATACTATGAAGATTCTCAGTTGAAGGTACATTAGTTTTAGATAAAACATATTTTTTTCTTTAAACACGTATGCTTTTGGCTTAATTGTTTTTTATAAAGATGTTTATGATTATTAATTGTCATTCAATTTTTTCCCAACTTTGAGTACTAACTTCTGATTTATGTCTTGATATCCCTATCTCATTTGAAGTCATGCCTACATCTAATTTTTTGTCCGTAAGTTCAAATCTGATTAAATGAGCTGTTGTTTGGTGTGTTAATTTCCTGTAGTAAAGACTACCTTGAAGAATCTCATATAATGAAACAGAAAATTTTAAATGGAAGGAAGCAAGGGAGAAACTGTGAGAGGAATTTATGCCTTTTGGCAAGAATTTTTGCTGCTCAGTGTCAGGGCACAGCATGGGCCAGACATCAGGCATGGGGATGGGGCTGGGCCAAGGCTGGGCTGAGATGTGATCCTGCTGGTGGGGATCAGGATCAGGCCTGGTGAGGGGAAACAGGGTCAGAAACGGCCCCGGGATGACTGGGCAAGGCTATGGGGATTGACAGGGAGAGGCCGGGTGGAACCAGTAAGGCCTGTCAGTTCCCTCAGAGCCATTAAGTTCTATGATAATAATTTGAGCTGAAAAAAGAAATTATAATAATATTGCAAATTTCATTAGGTTTTGGAAAGGTTCTTCCCACTGTATCTAATTTTATTCTCCTTGTAAGCCTGAATGTTGCTGATTGCATGGGCGTACTATAATTTAGCCTGTAAAACTGTCATAGCAGACAAAATCTGCTGTAGTTTTAACCTCTAAAGCATCAGAAGCAAACTATACATTATTCACTTCTATAAAACTTTCTAGAACATAGACCTTTTCTACAGCATATAAGAATTTTTTTTCTCTAGAGACTACTCATGTCTCCTGTGTCTGCTTAAGCAACATACAATACGTGAACCGCCTCCCTTCTGGGTGTTTCAACATATCGTGTTTTAGTTCAGCTGGAAACAAGAAGCTTAGGGTTGTGTGGAAGTAACAAACCATGACAGAATTTTAAAATTCGTAGATAGATCTTATTCCTTCTTTTTTTATTCTTTCCCCCCCCCCCCCCGCCACTACAAATCATCTTCCTCCAGTGTTTCTTCTTACATTCATATTGAGTAGGTCTTCTGCTGGATCTTACTTTTTGTTAGGCCTAGAAGAATGGGCTAAAATAGTAAACCCTGCCTTTACCTCAGTTGTTACAATCATGTCACAGACCTCAGTAAAAAAATTAATCAACAATTTTTTTCCAAAAATTTTGAAGACTTGGTTTGACCTGTTTCAAAAACATATTTCATTTTTGTCACATTGTTTTAACTGAGTTTAAAAAAA
>NW_008795259.1:9097999-9104584 GCF_000699145.1 Aptenodytes forsteri | reverse complement strand
GAATAGAAAAATGAATGCATGGAAAACTGATAAGAAGTCAAGTAAAACCATTACTGTATGACTATGTGAATTGTCAGAGCAGAAAGACATGTGATTTTTGGATGAGGAAAGTGAGCAGTGAGTGCTTAATTGTTGGGTATCTGCTCAGATATATGAGTGCCCCCATGAAGAGAAGCATAATATTTGAACAGATAATATTTTTAAAATCACAGTTCATAGTCACTTTGAATTTGATCAGGTTTTCTGCTGGTGAGGGAAGGGTGTTTGCCCAAGTTATGTCTTTCAATCAAAGAAGTAATGTAGTAAAATAAAAACAAATTGGATCCCTGTCCCTCAACACCTCTTAAAAACTTTTAGTAACTTTCCTGAAAGAACAGACTTCTGTTTCTTTAAGCACAGTTTGAAAGGATCTTTCTGGGTAATAAGCTGTTAGCAGACAATTAAAGAGATAACCTTTATTGTCCGTTACTACTGTAACCTTCCCGCAAATTCCCTTGTCAGACCTCCCATGGTAAGCAGTTAAATCTGGCAACTATTGGGATGGAGGAGTTAAATGCTGTCAAAATTAGTGTTGATATTAAGATTATAAAGCTTATTATAATCTTTCAGGTTTAAGGTTGTATAATAGATGCATGATTGTTATCATCTTTATAGCTCTTGAGCCGAAGAAGACCAATAGGATAAATAGTATTCAGATCCGGGAAAGATTTGACCCTGGGCACATCTAAAAGTGAATAAAAAGCTTGTCTCCTACTCCCTTTCTTTTTTTGTGTGTGAGTTATCTGGCTAATCCAATGTTAACTAGATTAATGTGGTAGAAAAAAAGCATTTCTTCTTGTACTATACAAAGGCTGTAGCTGCGTGCAGTGTATATCTTGCTTAGTACTGCGTGAGTATTGAGAACCTAATGAGCTCGTATCTCCTTTCTGAAAGAGGGAGAAAAAAAAGTCTGGCCTAATGATTGCTTTTACAGCCAGCAATAGCAGTGCAGTTAATATATTGCTATGTGGGAATTGCTTCTAGCAGCTGTCACAGTATACTTCCACCGTTAAGTACTGGGGTGTAGGCATTACTCTTGCTCTTGATTAACTGGGGGGTAATCGGGGAGAGAAAGGTGCAAGCAATGCAAAGGGTGATTTGAAAGAAAGGTCTGTCTGCCAGCATAGTGACTATGTTTCCTCCTAGGATTTTTCTCCCAGGCAAAGGGGACTTGTTAGAGCTTCTAAAGCTAGGCCAGCTAATGGACCTTTAATTGGTATTGTAGTTCAGATCCTTTGCTGTAACACAATCTTTTCTCTTCTCATAAAATTCTCCTGAAACTTCTCAGAACCAAGTTATATTTCCAATTTGAATGATTTTTTTTCCTATAAGAAAATAATTTTTCTGCAATAATTAGATTATTTTTCAATACTAATAGCTTTGTTTTGGGAAGGTGAAAACCAGCATGGAAGAAATATATGCCTAGGGTATAAAAGTATAGCACTAGACCTCCTGAAGCTCTTTTTCCTACTCTGTAGAAGATAAAAGCATTTGTGATGCTTGTCATAAATTTACTTTGATAGAAAAAGAAAAAAGGTTTACAGAGAGCACTGGTAAAAGTGTTTAATATTTTAAACTAATCTAACCCCATGACCTAGGAAGATCTGGCTTTACTGTCTTTCAGGACTCAATGCATAGCTTGCTTTCTTGTTCTGCAAGCATTTTTAAAAGGCATGACTAGGGACCTTTGGTAGAAGGATGAGCGCTAATAGCTTACTCCAATAATATTATTCTATAAATTTCAGGAACCTAAGAGTAAATGGTTTTGGTTTTGGATTTTGCCTCTGCTGCCAGTAATAATTTGCCCAAGTAAGTTTTGTGTATTAACTTACAATTTTTAAGTGTATCTAGAAGTGAGATGGGCTGTTTAAGAAACTAAAATTATTTTTATTGTTACAAAGGAACATGTATTTATGTTGTGTGGATCTTTTTCAAAGAAATGTAAAACTGTTCCTCAGCCTGACTGAACATAATAGGGTAACTCACTAGGGTTCACAGCTGCATTCACCTGCATTTCTGCAAGTATATACATATACATACAAGCCTTATATATTCTCAAAACCGCTATCGATAAGATTCATTATGATCCACAGGGATGCTTGTGTTATCAAATTATTATCACATTAAAAAAAACCCAAAACACTTTATAATAATAGTTGGTCTACAAACTGTCCAACTGTTGCAGTAGCTGTAATAGCAACACGGTTTCAGTGAATGGACATATGGTTATATTCAATTAATTACTTGAGTGTTGGACTGTGCTCTATACATGTAGAGAGTTTAGAACATGTTGTCACTGCAGATGCTGTGATAGAGGCAAAAGTAGTGAGTTTACTTTAGGGAAGCATATTGCTGATTTAGGAGTGTAATGGCCCCTGACAAACTCATTCATAAATGTTATATACTGTTGACATAATAGCACAAGTTCAGGAACATTTTCCTTAATTGCCTTTTCTGATTGTTGACAGGTTTTGTTTTCTCAAACAAAATCAAGAAGAAAGTCTATTATCCCAATATAAGGCAGATAGAAAGCTTTTGCTAATTTTATAAAACATACTGCTTTTATTCAGATATGCTTGTACTGGTAGGTAAGACATTTGATTTCAGAATTGCTATCAAGGGAGTTAGTGGGCTGTCAAGCTCTAGGAGGTTGATGATATAGTCTCTAGAACTGGTTGAATTGTTTTCCTGTGAAAATAAATTATCTAAGCAATTACGCCTTCTTTATTCTGTTAGACAATCATTTATCAAATTAGCTTCATTCCTTAAATGTGATTTTTATGCATAAATGTAATCTGAATAGCTTAGATAGCAGTTTGCAGTCTAGGGGGTATATGTGAATTGTCCACTTTGACTATATTTTATCCATTATTTGTAGTGTGTAATTGGTTTCATCTGATGTTTGTTATTGATTATTTGACTGTTTAGAAGAAGGATGTAACTGTCAGTTTTTAAACAGAGGAATAACAAATTAAAAGTGAAAATAATGATGGCACTTTTAGAAATAGTATCCAGTTGTCAGGATTTCCAAAACCAGTGCAACTTTCAGAAACAAATGAAGCGTAATTCTTCTTGTCAGAAACTTCTGATGCATGTGATGGTCTGAAATGTTAATACTTAATCTGGTTTCCTTCTAATCTTCTTCTCCCTGAAAAAAATACTAAAGTAGAAAGCATCAGTTTAAGAGACTTTGCCTTGGTCTGCCTAGTTTCTTCCTGAAATTCTTTAAAGTGAGGCTGCATAAATAGCTGATGGGAAGAAACACATTGTCTCCCCCCATGTCTCATTGTGCCTTGTTTGGGGATAATATTTCCCCAGAATTTCCTTGTCTGGTGATGACCCAGGAATGAACACAGGCTAACACTTTCTGATATGGCAGTTTCATGTTACTATCACAGGACACCTTTGTGAAAAGTGGATTCCACTATAAGGCCATTTAAATTTTGCATTTTTATAAAGTCCATTTAAATATTGCAAGGGTTGTTCATCCAAGCAGCTGATGGGACTAATGGACCTTTGTTCCCAGCTCTGAATTTACTTTAATTATTGTGTCATGCAGCTACAAATACTTTATTTGAAATATTTTAGTCATGACACTAGATAGAACTATCCTTCAGAAATTCAATGTATTACAAATGACAGTTACAGTTTCAAAACAGAAAATAGACTATGGGTGAGAATAAGGGATAAATTATCGTCCACTAGGAGATTGCAATGTCTTTTATTTTTATTTGCTTGACAAATTTTTGTTCAGCACAAATAAGTTACAGTCATTAAGTAAAAGTTTTTTCATTGAATTATTTTTCTCTGAGGTAGCTGTAATATGACACAGAGAGAAACAAACAGCCTTTTTCACCAAAAGACAAATAATTCAAACACATTAGTACTGCATTGAGTAGCCTGCACTTATTCATGACTATTTGATATTGTGTCAGAGGGAGATGGCTCTCCAAACTGCTTCTTGCAAATTTCTTTCAAAGGGTTTCTTTACTCCATCAGTCACTTGATGATTTCCCCTCTTGAAAAACTTCTCCCAGTGAAAATGCCAGCCTTCTAAAGAGGAAAATTAGTGTCATGGCCAAAGAGCTAAACTGGGACTTGAGTAACTAGGTTAAGTTGCTAGCTCCATCCATTTTAACAGCAAACATACAGCTCAAGGGTGGTTTGGTTTTGGTTTTGTTTTTTCCCCCTACTATTTCTAAAGGAAAGATAGTAACATTTCAACTCCTCTCAAAAGTTCTCTTGTTTGTTTGGTTTGTAAGTACATTGGAGAAAGGATCATCCCCTATATGCCGCATTCTCTAAACACTGATGTAACATGATTTATATTCCTATTGTTGTATGTAGATGTTCAGATATGTAGATATATAGCAGATGAAGATCAGATGTGCAATAGGAGTAAATAGTTGTATATGTACTGTGGAGGTTTGTTTTGTTTTGTTTTTAAGGAAGAAAACCAATTCTTTCTAAAATTAACAAAAACATTAAATATTTGGTCATGTTTGTAAGTTAATTTTATAAAGGACATCCAATCAGTCCAAAAACCCTTTAGTTCTATTCTTTTTATAAAGCAGTAGTGTTTAACATTTGAAAGGGATGTATAAGAGAAGAGAATAACTACTTTATATATTTTGATTCTCTGTTATTCTTGCATCCACTAAATGCAAGGATAAGATCCTAGATAGGAATTTTACTTTTTTTAAAGCAATCATTTTCTCCAAGCTACATTTTCATTATAAATCTGCAAGAAAACATAGTTCATAGCTATTTCATTCTTTGACAATGTGAGATTCCCTGCAGATCATATGCCAGGCGCTTCCACAGAAGGAAGGGAGCCCGGTTTCAGTCTAGTTCTGAAACTTCACCAAGGAAAGCGTACTTGATATATGCCTTTTTCTTCCCCACCGATAGATGTGGGGAAGTATGTGGAAAGGTGTGCTGCAGTGTGACACAGCTGTAATTGCCAAGGCAGGGTGAGCACAGCTCTAGGGCGCAGCAGGTTAAGAGGATGCTTTCTATACAAAGCAGGTGCCTAAATTTGAGAGAAGGTTTATCCTAAATGTGGATAAAGAAAAAAGAAAAGAAAAGAAAAAAAAATCTCAGAAAGGGATCCAGAGATAAAATTTTACTCGTGGCTTGTGTAGAAGTCTTGGACAGTGTATTTTTTTCTACTTTTATGGGCATTATGCAAAACAGCCAGAGAAAATGAAGAGATGGTAACAGCATTCAGATAGATGAAATAATATTGCTCCCATATGAGTTTATTACTAAGTGTAATCTGTGAGGCAAGCATGAACAATTTATTTAACTAAACATTTATATCTCTGAAGGAAGAGTCTCCATTTAGTACTCTCTGTTCACATGAGAATTTTTGGACTATACATTAGACTCCTTAATGCCAAATCAAATAACCTCCTGTCTATGTAAATACTATATCATAGTATCATATAAATCTTAATAATTTATATTGCAACTAATCTGTGAGGCAAGCATGAACAATTTATTTAACTAAACATTTATATCTCTGAAGGAAGAGTCTCCATTTAGTACTCTCTGTTCACATGAGAATTTTTGGACTATACATTAGACTCCTTAATGCCAAATCAAATAACCTCCTGTCTATGTAAATACTATATCATAGTATCATATAAATCTTAATAATTTATATTGCAACATATTTCTCTTTTCATCATTATATCATTAGAATCATAGAATCATACAATCATTGAGGTTGTGTGGCCAAAGTGCAGGACCCGGCACTTATAATAAATTAATTATTCTTCTTGTAAATTCTTTGCCAAATTTCTATGTCATTTTTACCTCACTACTCTTCATGGACGTGAATGGAAAAAGGAGCACTGCAATGCAATATTAAACCTAGCCAATTTTGGATAATGCATTTTAAGACTGGAATTCATGTTCTAAAAGTCCAACTGGAGAAATGCAATACTAAATGGACAGTCAGGTGACACAGCTGTAATAGAATGTGTCAGATGAAAAACTTGATTTTATATCCTTTAGGACATTAAGCATTGTAATACTAACCCAAGAAACTCATAGAAAACCATTGCATTCTGTGGAGTCCTCACATGACTTATCTACTGAAAAAAGTGAAGCTCTAGGAAATGCTTTCTACTTAGGCATCAGCTGATGCAATGGATGTTACTCCTCACAACTCCTGAATTTAATTTTTGATCCATAAAAGAAGCAAAATTAGGCTCTGAAAGCCTAAGAAATCCAGCTCCTCCTCTAGGCTGAAATAAGAGAAATATGCAGGCAAAAAGGTGAACTGTTAGTCTGCTTAGACCTTCAGTACAGAAAAACAATTCAGTAGTATATTTATTTAGGGCTGTCTCGTTAGTTTTCAAAACTGTAGCATAGAGTTGTAAGTGCAAGTCAGGCAGATAAGGTGTAGGCCTTGAACAGTAACATGGGTCTTGATCTTGCTCATGTTTGAAACCACCAGAAAACATTAAGCAACTAGTAAACGTCTATCCATGACATTGAAGACGTTATGATCTAAAAAAAAAAAAAAAATCTAAAAGG
>NW_008795259.1:9095922-9097987 GCF_000699145.1 Aptenodytes forsteri | reverse complement strand
ATCATAAAATCTTCAATATTGAAAAGAGGAGACTGAATGGAGTTTCTCTCCTTCACGTATAAAGCAATGAGTGTTGTAAGGAAAAGTGAAGAATATTTTCCCATTGAAAGTGGGGGAAAAAAAAGAAGCATTGATTAGAAAGGACTTTCGTTACAGATGACATGCAGTTAAACATTTTTACTCCATAGCTAACCACAATAAGAAAAGCAAATCTAATATGCTGTGGGGTCACAAGCAAATTAAAACCTATTATTTTCCACATGACTTGTACAATCAGGTTTTTTGTTTCTTTATCTGGTCTCATGATTAATAAATTGTCACTATATTTTACCTAAATTAAACTAGTGGGAAACAGAAAACTAAATTGTTTCACCTGGTTTAATAGACATATATTGTACTCAAATGTCATTGGATTTGATTTACAAATGTGTCCAGGAAGATTTTTAGCTGTTTCTAAGGCTGCATATATTTATATACAATTTATATAAATCACTATCAGTCAAGTTTTCTTGATGAAAAATATGAAGTGATAATAGGGAGGATTTATGTGACCAATATTCTGTGTGGGAGTAGTTGATTTGACTAGATCAATGATTACTGAACATTCATACCTCCCTTTCATTCTATTTTATTTTTTTAGTGCAGATTTAATATTATGCTTTATCATTTTCAAGGAATAGAAGTTTTTTCTTTCTATTTTGTTAAGGGAAGTGAGAAATATGAATTTTGGGGACAAGGCCTTTAAATCATTTTCATTATCTTCCTTTTTGGTTACTCAGTGTGATCCTGGTAATTTTATGAAAATTGTCTCATCAAAGAGATTCAGTGCTTGGGGTGTATTTACATACAATTATATTGGCGTGCTCAAAATCACTCTCTACTTACAGTTCTGCATCTAAGTGGTCTTTTCCGTGCTTTGGAAGAAGCAGGATTTATTCCAATAAGATAAGCGTATTAGAGTCTATTTGTGTTGGGATTTAATTGGTTCCAGTGAGGAGCCACTCAGTGGGGAATGTACCTACTGCTTGCAGTTTCTTTGCACCTTATCTTTTCCACTACAGCACATAGACTTGATCAGCTTATCATTGACCAAGAAATAAAATTAGCAAGCACCTTATTCCAAGGACAATGTGATTACTATATATCTTAGAAACAGTTTTTTTAGTAAATCGTGTAACAATCAGAAGAAAGGGATTGCTTTAAATTTACTGCTTCTCTTTTGCCTTTGTTTGCTAAACCTAACAGAGTGAAGTTTATTTCTTTAGGTAATTTTCAACAATCTGATGGTTATCCTCAGCTCTGTCAGTGTGATCTTGACACAAAAAAAACCCTTCAAAACCATGTAAAATCAAAATGTAGATAGGCTGCAATATCTGAAAGAGTTCTGACATTACAATAAGCAGTGTTATTCCACTTATTTGTGGCCAGGAGGAAGAGGAAAATGGAAATATTTTGATAAATTCAGAGGTAATTGGGAAGATTTGTAATGTTCTGAAACAAAAGCCAAAAAGGCCAAGGTCAATATTTAAATAATTGGTTGAAGCTGTTAATAATTAGAAACCAAGTTAAAGTATTAAAAACTGGTACTTTTTGCTCATTAATAAATAACTAAGAAATGATTGTTTTTAGTAAAGGAATTTGACAGGAATTCTCTAAGGGCTGAACACCAGAGATCATTCAAATCTATTTCTACTATTGTTTGTATCTTACAGGAGAGGTGTTCCATCCCCCTGATCATTTTTGTGGCCCTCCTCTGGACCCGCTCCAACAGGTCCATGTCTTTCATATGCTGAGGGCTCCAGAGCTGGACACAGTACTGCAGGTGGGGTCTCCCCAGAGCAGAGTAGAGGGGCAGAATCACCTCCCTCGACCTGCTGGCCATGCTGCTTTTGATGCAGCCCAGGATACGGTTGGCCTTCTGGGCTGTGAGCGCACATTGCTGGCTCATGTCCAGCTTTTCATCCACCAGTACCCACAAGTCCTTCTCGGCAGGGCTGCGCTCAATCCCTTCATCCCCAGCTGTACTGATAGTGGGGGTTGCCCTGACCCAGGTGCAGGACCCTGC
>NW_008795259.1:9082141-9095083 GCF_000699145.1 Aptenodytes forsteri | reverse complement strand
AGGCAAAAAAGTCATTGAGTACCTCAGCCTTCTCCGTGTCCCGGGTAACCAGGTCTCCCATTTCGTTCTGGAGAAGGCCCACATTTTCCCTCGTCTTCCTTTTATCCCCGACATACCTATTGAATCACATACAGGTATCTGTTTATTTCTGCTAACTGTGGGGAAAAAAAGAGATAATGGAGCTATGACTGATTAAACAGTTCAAAAACCTGCACTATTTCCTGTGGTTTTGTGATACATATAATAAAATATTGATGGTCCTGATGTAGCCTGATGCTTTAGCATAACTGGAAGAACAATATTCTGGTGAAACTACCTATTGAATCACATACAGGTATCTGTTTATTTCTGCTAACTGTGGGGAAAAAAAGAGATAATGGAGCTATGACTGATTAAACAGTTCAAAAACCTGCACTATTTCCTGTGGTTTTGTGATACATATAATAAAATATTGATGGTCCTGATGTAGCCTGATGCTTTAGCATAACTGGAAGAACAATATTCTGGTGAAACATTGAACAGTTTAACACTTGTGATAAATCTTGTTTTAAAAAAAAAGAAAAATTTTTCCGTCATGAAGAATGAATTTTTGGGGTTTTTTTGTATCTTCTTTCTGGCAGGATGTGTGTGAAAGATTATAAAATAAATGATTCGGAAGCACAACTTATTATTATTTTAAAAAGGAAGGGCATTCAGGACCAATTTCAGTTTTTAACACTGGATATTTGGAGTACAGTCATGTTTTACCTTTTTTATATTTATTGAAGACTTTTGGAAAAACTTTTAACCTTGTACCCAAACCACCAATTGAATAATCTCAAGAAAATGGAATTGAAATAAATGCTGTGGGGGTGGTGGTGGGGGAGAGAGATGTTCTGGACTACAGTGAGTTAGCAGTTGAGTATTATACATCTGAATATTTGTCCAGGGTCAGCACGGGTGCCCACAGGCTGGCAGGGCCCTTCCCATCCCTCCCTGGCAGGATGCAGTCCCACTGCACCCCAACAAGCTGAGCCCAGGCAAGCTGGGCCAGGCGAGGGCCACGGCCCTGGGGTGGTCATGTGCTGGCAATTGGCAGGAGAAGCTGTGTTGATAAGACAAGTGCCAGGGCAGGATCAGAGAGTTACATAACCAGAACAGGCATAGTCCCAAAGTTGCTCAGGACCAAGGGTGCTGGTCATAGCTTGCATGTGGCCATGCGCCCACTTCTCACAGGTCTTTCTCAAATGTCTCTTCTTTCTGACTTAAAGCCACACAGCTGCACCAAACACTGGCCCTAAGCCCAGGCAGACAAACCCCTAGAGTTGGAGGTAGGTGATGGCTTGCACTCAGGCCCTTGACAATAAGCACAGGGAATGTGAAACTCCTTCAACTAGAAGTGTCTTTTGTTCGGCTTCTGCTTTCTTTTTGGAGCACAGAAAGAAGCGTGCACCAGTTGTATCCTTTATGAGGACAATGACACACAGCTGGGAACCAAAGGCACTGCAAGCAATTGTCTGCCAAGCAAGAAAATCTCAGTGGTTAGAAAAGACTGAAATCTGGCTTCCTATTTAACTGGCATCTGTAGAGGCCAGTAACCAGAAACACTGTGACCATGGTGGTCTGCAAAGAGTTCTTGTGGCAACTGGTGTAAAGAGGGTGCTCAGGGTGCCTTAAGTTGCTGCTTAAGACTGTACAGGACTGCTAGAATCAGCACAATGAGTTTGCGAAACACCACAGGACAGGTTCCCTTTCAATGGTTGGTGTGACCATCTCTTGCGTATCAAATACCTCGACAAAGAATAAAACGTGTGGCTTCCCAGTGGGCTGGCTCTAGTGAGACCAAACCTGAAGTACAGTCAGTTTTGGTTTCCTCCAGGCAAGGCAAACGTTGACTACCAGGAGAAAGTCAAAGGTGAGGAGGAGACTGGAGCACTGGACATATGATGAGAGGCTGAAGGAACTGGGCTTGTTTAGCCTGGAGAAGAGATAGTAAAGCTAAGGGGAGATTTAATTGCAGTCTTCCACTGCCTACAAGGGGTCTGTAAAGGTGATGGAGTCAGCTATTTTTAAAGTTCAATGAAAGGACAGGAAGCAACAGACACAAAGGAAATTCTGATTAACTATATGTGTGGCAAGTGCTATGGGACGTAAGCTATGGATGAATTATAAATATGAAAATCAAGTTTGTTGTAATTGTGGACTAGCTAGATGTCAGGGTCTCTGTGAACACCCAGTGCACTTCAATCAATAATTTCATGGATGGTCTCACTATTCATCTGTGTAGATGAGATAAGGAACTGATTTGAGAGAACAAGCTGACTTGAAACTAGATGGTTGACTGAACTCCAAGTCACCTTCACAATTAAGTATTTGACTGACATACAGGAGCTCTATAAATTACACCAGTCAGCTCCCACTGTGCTTAGTCCAATTTGTATGTTTCAAAGTGTTGGTTAACATCCTGGGAGGAGGATCTGGCCCTTCCCTCTACAGATTCCCCTAGGTGGATGCTGTTTCAGAAATGATCTAGTTTAGACAGTGGTAGATAGTCAGTAGAAATTTTTCCTGCACAGATGGTCAGGTAGGACAGTCTTTTATAGGTAGATAACATATTTAAGAGATGTTTTGTATGTCATTAAGATAACAAATAGTGACTATTTATGCATGGGCCAGAGTGGTCGGCAGGACCATGGGACAGCTGGATTATTAGAATTGAGCACAACAGTGATTCAGGGAGTCTTGTCTGATCCAGGTGAAGATGTAGCTGCAAGGACCTTTGTAACAGGGACTCCCATTGCCATCTGGACAGTAACTGACCATCCAGTTCAAGAAATCTGATTTCATATGCAAGTGCTCCCTTATGACAATATCCAACCCCCTCTTTTTTCCCCTCTTAACAAGCAATCTGTCCTGAGTGTCTAAGCAACATAAAAAACCATGTTTTTCACCATGAAAGTACTCAAACACTGGCACAGGTGCCCAGAGAGGCTTTAGGATCTTCATCATTGGAGATATTCAAAACCCAACTAGACATGGCATTAAGCAACATTCTTTGACTTTGAAGTTCATTCTGCTTTGAACAGGGCATTGTTGATCTCCAAAAATCCTTTCCAACCTACATTTTTTTATGTTTTTTTATTTTAAAATCACAGCTGTTTGGGGAAGGCAATATTTTTCCTTCATATGTGTTCTTTTCCTAATGTAAGAAAGAAACACAACCCTTAACTGGTGCCTCGAGGACCTCTATGAAGCAACTATGATAGTGACAGTAGCAGAAGTTACTTGTCAAGTTTCTCACTGTAGCTTTTCTTGAATATTTAATAATTGTTTTTCAGAAGGACAACACTTGATGGTTTGATTTTAATGGTTTTGTGAACAAAAATACATTCTGACCTTTGGCCAGAATACTTATAGCTCATTTCACTAGAGCAAAAATTGTTGCTTATCATTTCTTAATCTTTTCTCTTTCATTTTCAGCTATAATTGATACATGCTGGTACTCACGTTCTGTCAATTTTCATAATCTGTGCTATATATAATTTGTAAAACTTGGGACTGGTCTGTGTTTCTATTTGCTTTTGTGGTCAAGAAAATAAAGAAGGAATTGGAGAAGACAAAAATAAGAAAGATATTTCCTTCCCATATGAAAGTCTGAGGATGTTTGAACCATTTTTTTGTTCGTGTTTGCAAAGAAGGTGTGTGAATGCTGGAAGTACAGAGTCAAGTCTGAGCTTTATAAACCGTGCTGAGATTCAGAATGTGTTAATGGAGACTCAGCACTACTGGATTGAGTTTGGCACTATGATAAGCACAGCTCAAAGTTCAGGTAGGGCAAACCTGAGCGTATAGATTATCCCTTGAAATCTGAGAAATTATTTTTGTCCATTAAGAACTTTTCAAATGACAGGGACAGCATTATATTGAAGCATACTGAGAAGATGTGAAAAATCGCAGTAGGATATGTTAACAGGAGATTATAGCGTGTGTTCTAATAGTCTCCATTCTTAAAGTTTTGGACTGGCTATTGGATTTTCATTTGAAAGTGATGCAGGTGTACTACTTGGGCTTCCTTGATGTGGTAGGTTATCAGGGTAGAAGTAAACACCACAGTAATGTTAAAATATTCAAATTAGTTCCCAGGATTATTTTTTTTATTCTTTCTTGCCTCAGAAAACTTGTATCACTTGGGGATTGCTAAAGGCAAAGATCTGTTAATTATAATTTGGCAAACATCTGCAAAATAGTATCTCGCAGGGTGAGAAGTTCATGCCACCAAATCTGCATGTTGAAGTGGGTAAGAAATAAGAAATAACAAATAAGGCATAGAAAATATAATGAGAAGAATATTGTATACATGCTCAGAGTGAGTGAAATGTTGAGGAAATAGTTGGTCCCCCCATTACGTGTAGGAAATGGTACAAGAGTAGTCAAGAATGTTTTTTTATTATTATTAAGCTCTATTTTAAATGCTCACTTATGAGCAGATGGCTAATGTAAATGCAATAAACTTTGAAAGGTACAAAGATGAAAGAGTAAGTTAGAGATTACTTACATGGTAGTTTTGACCATTGAGATCTATTATATAATACTTCCAGGATCACTTAAGTGTCATTCATAATTTTGTGTTAGGGAAATTGTGGGGGACAGAAAAATCATAGAATCATAGAATAATTTAGGTTGGAAGGGACCTTTAGAGATCATGTTGTCCAGCTGAGTCTTAAACACCTCCAAGGATGGAGATCCTATACCCTCTCCAGTATTTGATCACCTCGCAGTGAAAAAGCTTTTCCTTATCTCTAATTGAAATTTCCTGTCTTGCTGCTTGGGCCTGTTTCCTCTTCTGCTTTCACTGTGCACTTCCAAGAAGATTATGATTCCATCTTGTCCATGTCACCCCACTTGAGAGTTGTACAACAGTAAAACTCTCCAATAGCTTTCTCTTATTATGGGTGATCAAACCCATCTCTCTCAGCCTCTCCTCCTATGCTGTGTTTTCCAGTTCCCTGACCATCTTGGTGACCCTTCACTGGACTTGATCCAGTACATCAATGTCTTTCTTGTATAGGGGAGCCCAAAAATGGGCACAGTATTTCAGATTTGGTCTCACAGGAACCAAACAAATTGGTAGAATCCCTTGCAGTAGAGTCACTTACCTTGACTTTGCAAGGCTTTCAACACCATCTCCCATAATACTCTTCGATCCAAATTGGGACATAGCAGTCTGGATAGGTGGACAACTAAATGGATAAAAAATGGGTTGTATGGTTGGGCTCAGAGAGTGGTGGTTAATGGGTTGTACTCTAAGTGGAGGCTGATAACAAGTGCAGTACTGCAGGGGGCTGTTCTGGGACCTGTTGTGTTGAACAATATAAGAAAGCAATATATTGTGCCCCTCAATATAAGAAAGAAATTGATGAATGAATGAGTTCAGCAGAGGGTACTGGCTGGGGGCTATAGCACTTCCCTGTCAGGAGAGGCTGAGGAACTGGGGCTTGTTCAGTCTGGAGGAGAGATAGTCACAGGGGTGCTTAACAACAATGCCCCAGTACCTATGAGGGGGTTATCAAGTAGCTGGAAGGGGATTCTTCCCAGTGGTGCAAGGTGGGAAGATTCTCGAGAGACAGCAAGCATAAGGTGAATTCAGACTGGCTATAAAGAAACACTTTTTCACTCTGAGAACAGGCAAGCAGTGGAGCAGGCTGCCCAGAAAGGCTGTGCAGTCTCTGTCTTAGGATGTTTTCAAGACCCGACTGATTAAAGCCCTGAGTAACCTGGTCTGACTGCACAGCTGACCCTGCTTTGAGCAGGGAGATGGACTAGACAGTTCCTGAGGTCCCTTCCAGTCTGCATTTATGATCCCATCTCTGTATATGTGGTTGAACTTCTTTAATGCAAGGGCACGCTCCTGACTCATGTTCAACTCGTCCACCAGGACTTCCAGGTCTTTTTTTGCAAGACAGGAATACAGCTTCTCTTAGAAAAAGGGAGAACAGGGAGAAGTAGAGACAGAGAACTTAAATTTTTATAAAAAACTTATCTTAAATTTCTGGAAAGATAATCATAAAATCTATGTGATAATATTTAAAGAACATAAGTAAGAGCACAGAATAATTCAGAATTGTATTTACTAACGATTTATAAAAATATGGAATAAATTCTATGAACTGTTCTGTATTTGGACAGAAATAATTTTACTGTTGAATACTTTCCATCTTATTATTTTTAAATAAAAAATTACTGTTGAATACTTTCCATCTCATTAATTTTCAAAATAAAAAATCTCTGTTCTAAAAAATTAGAAAATTCTATCAAGGAAATAATAGCTTTTTGCCTGCTTTTCTTGAAGAGTTATGTCAGTTTTGCTTCCTACAGGAGAAAGTAACATTGTGAAGATCCTTTCTGACAAATAAATGACAGGCAAAAAGAAACTCCAAGATTAGTTTTCTGGATTTTTTTAACTTTTCATCTAAATGCTGGATGTATATTTTTCAAAAATATTTTGTTTTGAGAATAGATTTCTTTTTCCAGCCATTTCTTGTATCATATGAGCTTAAGATCTGTCACTGCTGTATTGAGCTGGACACTCAAAAAGCTTTCAGTTCTGTCCTAACCCTGAGAAACCTTTTGAATGCATTTGCGTTCTATCAGTATATGTCTTAAATTCTCAGTCTTCTGATATCAACAGTAAATCTGTCCTTCAGCGTGCAACTAAGGTTTTAATGGCAGCACTACTCAAGTGCTTCAAGTGCGTTCCTACTTTCCATTTCTAGGACTACATTATGCAGGACTGATTCCTAAACAGTTAGAACAAAGGTATGTCTAGAGTTCAAAAACTCTTAATAAGTCAATGAAAGTGCAGTGTGAAAGATATAAAGCATCAGAAAAATTGTTAAAAACTAAAGCTCTTATTGCCATTTTTGATTATTATTATGGGTCTTTCCTGTAATAAATTAGAGATCAAAGTTTCAGAAATATACTTAATATAAAGTAAATATCAGTCAAACAACCCATGTAAAGCAAGGCCCAAGTATGAATCTCTAGAGCTGTAATAAAAGTGCTTTCATGGAGTTTCTGTAAAGGATTTCAGTGAAGGTTGAGGGGAAAGGGACTGCGGTTTTATAGATAGCAAGACTTTCTTTTTTAATGCAACAAAAATTTTATTTTACATGTCACTCTTCTCCAACTTTTATTGTTTTAATTACATAAAGGGTGAGATTACCAATGGGATTTGTATGCTCAATTCTCGTTAATTTTAATAGCAACTGGTCATCAAAAACCCTTAGGCAACCCTGAAAACATCAGCCAAAATTTCCTGCTGTATTTGAGAGCAAACTGCAAAATCAACAAAGCCCAGAAAAGCTCTCCCAGTTGAAAATCTGTGAGGATGTTTACTGGATTCCCACAGCACTGAATAGAGCATAGATAGGAGATTGAATCCCCTTTTAGGGCCCTGACTCATGAAGAATGCAACCAGAAGTGCTCTGTAACAAACACAGGTAATGTGTTTGTTATCACAAAATATGATCAAAGCTAGATTGTCTTCCCCACTGCTCTTGAAGCATCTTGCTGTATTTGACAAATGCAGAATGCTTGAGAGTAAATGATGAATGTGTTTGAGGTATAAAATAAAGAATCACCAGACAACTTTAGTAAATGAGCCTAAGTTTTAATTTACCACAGTGAAATTACAGATTTAGCGGTCAAGATTTTCATGGGTACTCAACAGCCTGAGACTACAACGAAGCCTCACTGAAGTCTGTGATCATTTGGTAACCATTAAAATCAATAGGCAGCCTTCCATAATTCCAAGGTATGCTGCATCAGGTCACTGGCTTAAGATCTGCTTTTACTAGATACACCAGCTGCATTAATAAAGTATTTTCTCTCCATGTCTATAAAATTTCCATGTCTATAACATTATGAAGTCATACTTTTCATTAATGTATTATATCCCTTAATCTCTATCTACCAGAGTTCAAATTAAGGTTCCTGTAATAAAATAAATGAGAATGAAATATGTTTTTCTTCAGTAAATAAAAATTGTGAATCATTTGTCTAGAGCTAAGATGAACTTGTTTTGTTTAACATCAGTCATCCTCTCAAAATGTCCACACGTATTTTCATGTTATTGAATTAGTATTTCATCACAGTTTTTTTCAAAGTAAGAAAATGTTTTCCCAAGATATGAGCAAGTGTTTTGAGAGTCAAAAATATCATAGACATAATAAAAATTTTAGTTATGATAATAATGTTCATTATTCATCTCCTTCAATAATTCTGTGAGAACATATGACAAAATGAACATCTCTGTTTTCTTACTTAGTAGAAGTGGAAATCTCAAAGAGTAAGTTTCTGCTAGTTTTAGAAGGCCAAGTTTTAGTCAAGGGATTAAATAGGAGTTCTTGTAATATTGGATTCACATATTTTTGTCCAAAGAGCTCCTAAATCTTTTTAATGACACTACATATCAAATTGAATTTAAAAAAAAAATCCAATCCTAAATATATTAACATTTTCAGAATTATCCCATTATAGAAATTGTGCATCCTGTTCTATTAGTTTTATATTTTCTTTAATTTCTAAATATCAATCAATGTATTTAAGTAAGCAAGCATCTAAAATAAGTTGTGCTGGAGAAGTTACTTTTTTCCATTAGTAAAAAACAAACAAAAACATTTAAGTATCTTTATAGTTTACTATGGAATACAGAACTACCAGGATTATCAAGGCCATAAATCTTTAATAGAAAGATCATGCAGTTGTCTTTCCAGAAGATTTTAGTTTAGAATGTACTCTTTGATAGCCTGATGCCAGTCTTCACCTTCCTAAAGTTACATTTATCTTCTTTTACTTTGAGAAGGGGGAAGGGGGAGGAAGAGGAGAAGTGTAGCCTTGCTGTGCAAGTGAAATGCAA
This sequence comes from Aptenodytes forsteri, assembly GCF_000699145.1. NCBI lineage: Eukaryota > Metazoa > Chordata > Aves > Sphenisciformes > Spheniscidae > Aptenodytes > Aptenodytes forsteri. The sequence continues at coordinate 9,086,187 of NW_008795259.1, read as the reverse complement.
GGAAAGTGCCACTTTTGTAAAGAAGAAAATTGTTTTCAAACAACTGTTTTCAATTTGTGAAGTAATATCGTATGATAAAATATTCCATTTTCCTCTTTAGTCAAGCAGCTTCATTCTTCAATTGACTGCAAAAGTGCTTGGAATAATTTTTGCTGGCTGTATCCAAAGTCTGTTTTTCTTGAACAAAATTTGGAAGGCCTGAATGAATATTGCGCTGTAAATAATTCTTGCCTACAGACTGGCATAAAACCAGAAAACCCATTAAATCTTTCCTTGATATCATCAACTGTCTCCATCAATACTGAAAGTTCTTATTTCTGCTGTAATCTGCTATTTTTTGCCAGATAAACTAAAAGCATGAAATTGTATCATAAGAATCTTAAATGCAACATTTTAAGGACTAGAATGTGACTCTGAGGCTAAACACACAAGTCAAGGAACAAAACCCCAGGAAGAGAGGAGGAGGGATCTATCCAAATGCTGGATTTTGATCTGTAGTCTAAGAAAGTTTTTGTCCTTGTGGTTATTCCTTACTAAAGTCTTGCCACTAAAGGCAAAAATGGACATGGACTTTTGCAGTCATAATTACACCCATACTTGCTGATCAAAGAACTAAACTGATATTCAGACATGTAATTCTTGGAGTCAGGACAGCTGTAAAGGATTATTCCCTCGGAGTGGAGATTATGGGAAAAGACTGGTTCAGAGCCTTGCTAGCATGAATTGGAGCAAATCCAGGCTTTCCAGCAGGTGTTCCAGGGCTCAATGAGAAATGAGCAAAGCCTTGCTGAAGATTTTCTGTGGTGTATTTGTGTTTATGTCGGAATGCTCTAGATCTGCTGTCATGAAATGTGTTAACTTTCTAAGGCATACAATTTACTTTTACAGAACTTCTTAACTGGCAGTATCCTCGGTATCTTCAGATGTGTCCTCTTTCCCTTCACTTAACTGATTTAAGGCTCTCCTCGGTACTGCAGCCCCATTGTTGAGGTTGAATAATTTAGTCCTATTTAGGAAAGTCTTAGGTTTTGGTATTAGATTGCTTCTCAACTTTGATGTGTTTTTTATCATTGTCTCGACACAGCATTGACTACAGTGTTTATGATAGGGAAGCATGTGGGAGCCTCCAGATTGCCAGTTTTGTGCATTTCCAGATCTTTATGCCTCACCAGCAGATGTGTGTGCAGTTTGTAGTCCCCCAAATTGTTCAGCCCATTTGAGATTGTCATATGGTTGAGAAGGATTACACTTTGATTTATAAACACAATAATAGTCTGTTTTGAGCTACCAGAAGCAAATTAAGCAAAGTAGAGGGAGATTGGGGGTAATTTATTTGTCTTTTCTGTCAAAAAAGCATAGCTGTGGAAATGCAGTGCATCTGACAATGTGTACTATTATTTTTGTTGACAAAATGCAGAATGTCTTCAGTCTGATAATGAATAGATTTAAAATCTCTTGGAGACAGAGGAGTTACAGATGGGCATTGTTCATGTCCTCCCCTTCTTATGATGAAGATTTGAACTATTGCCGTCTTTTTCTGAACTCAAGCAGATTTTGTGCTTGAGTTCTGTTGTCTTTACCAATGTGCAACAACAGAGAATAGTGTAGCTAGAAGAGCTATCTACCTACTATCTGTGCATTTTACAGCTATTAAAAGAAAAAGAAACTTTTTCTTGCCTATTGCTCCAACCTATCCAAAGCACATGTCTACAACAATAAAATATGGAACTTACTGAAGTCATTTGGACTAAATCCTGAGCTTCTGATCCAGAATGTAGTAGATCAAATTATCAAGGCTTATTTGTAACCATATGAAAATTTTGAACTCCAGAATAGAGTGGAACCTTACTGATTTAAACATTTCTGAAAACTATCTGTCATTCTTCAGATTAGTGAAAGTCCCTATCAGTGTGATACGATGGTTCCTAATGTTAAGAAGATATTTCTCACATAGATTATTGAGTTGTTCCTTTTACTGAATGTTGGCAGGAGATAAAAGAAATAGTAACTTTTTAGCCTATGTAGAATAGAAACTCTTTAAAAGCAACACCCAGTTAGTATTTATCTCAGCTGTTTGGATTAGTGAGTTCTGAGTAGGAGGTTCTGCCGTGCTATGTCCCTTGTGGGAAAAACATCCAGCATACACACACATTTTGCTGGCATTTCAGACTTTATAAAGGAACAACCACAAAACTAATCACTGAAAAATTTAAGTAGAATCCAGTTGTTAATTGTTTTTCATACCATTAACTGAATGTCCTCATTAGGAATGTCACTGTATTGCACCACCAACTATTTTTAAAAAGGGACCAGCCCTACAAATACTTTGAACATATATCATTGTAGATTTCAGAATGACCACATAACTATTCCATATAGAAAGAACAACAAATGACAAGCTGAACAAAACTGTGTTTTAAAGGAACACCTGGTTTAAAATTACATAGTGGCATAAGTTATGTGATTTTCCAGAAAAACAAAACAGAGCACTTGAAATTCCTAGGAAATTCAGGAGGCACCATGAAATATATTCTATAGCTGAAAAGCATGAAAAAACAACTGTAAGGTCCCACATTTTAAAAGTACATTTTTAAGGGCTCTCACAGCCCTCCTGGAGCTCTGCATTAAACAGCTATACAATTCCTCATTGCTGGCTTGAGACTTCTCTTTTAAATTAACTTTCCAGAATGATTTAGTGTTGTATTTGGTTTGCGTGGCAAAGTTTTGGTAGTGGGGGGCTACAGGGGTAGCTTCTGTGAGAAGCTGCTAGAAGCTTCCCCCCATGTCCGATAGACCCAATGCCAGCTGCTCCAAGACAGGCCTGCCGCTGGCCAAGGATGAGCCCATCAGTGATGGTGGTAGCGCTTCTGGGATAACATATTTAAGAAGGGGGAAAAAAACCTGTGCAGCAGCAACTGCAGCCAGAGAGAAGATCGAGAATATGTGAGAGAAGCAACTCTGCAGACACCAAGGTCAGTGAAGAAGGAGGGGGAGGAGGTGCTCCAGGCACCAGAGCAGAGATTCCCCTGCCGCCTGCGGTGAAGACCATGGTGAGGGAGGCTGTCCCCCTGCAGCCCATGGAGGTTAATGGTGGAGCAGATATCCACCTGCAGCCCGTGGAGGACCCCATGCCAGAGCAGGTGGATGCCTAAAGGAGGCTGTGACCCCGTGGGAAGCCGGCTCTGGAGCAGGGTCCTGGCAGGACCTGTGGGCCTGTGGAGAGAGGAGCCCATGCTGGAGCAGGTTTGCTGGCAGGACTTGTGACTCCATGGGGTACACACGCTGGAACAGTCTGTTCCTGAAGGGCTGCACCCTGGGGAAGGACTCACACTGGAGAAGTCCATCGAGGACTGTTTCCTATGGGAGGGACCCCACGCTGGAGCAGTGGAAGAGTGTAAGGAGTCCTCCCCGTGAAGAGGAAAGAGCGGCTGAAACAACATGCAATGAACTGACTGCAACCCCCATTCCCCAACCCTCTGTGCCGCTGGGGGGAGGAGGTAGAGAAAATTGGGAGTAAAGTAAAGCCCAGGAAGAAGGGAGGTGTGGGGAGAAATTGTTTTAAGATTAGCTTTTATTTCTCATTATCCTACTCTGACTTGATTGGTAATAAATTAAATTAATTTTCCCCAAGTCGGAGGAAACTTTCCCCAAGTTCTGCCCATGATGGTAATTGGTGAGTGATCTCTCCCTGTCCTTATCTCGACCCATGAGCCTTTTGTTATATTTGCTCTCCTGTGTCCAGCTGAGGAGGGGAGTGATAGAGCAGCTTTGGTGGGTGCCTGGCGTCTAGCCAGGGTCAACCTACCACAAGTGTCTAGAAGTGTTGTTCAATTTGGAAAACTTCATTTGCAGGTTTTTCTGATCAAACAACTTCAGAACATCTTTTTAGTCCACTTTTGCTTTTAAGGCTTTCCAAAATTCATGTGAAAGAGGTAGTTTACTGTGTAGGTGTCCAGGTGCTGGCAGCAGCAGCTAGTAGGGGGGTCTGCAGGGGTGGCCCCTGTGAGGAGGGGCCGGGGCTGCCCCGTGCCGGACACAGCCGGTTC
>NW_008795259.1:9072791-9082054 GCF_000699145.1 Aptenodytes forsteri | reverse complement strand
GTGAGAGGGCGAGCGGCTGCGTGGTGCTTAGTTGCCGACTGAAGTTAAACCACGACAACCCCGGTGGGGCAGATGTTTCCCTGCAGCCCGTGGGAAGGCCCCAGGCTGAAGCAGGGAAAAGTGTGAGGAGGAAGGAGCGGCAGAGAGGAGCTGTTATGGACTGACTGGTGCCCCCCATTCCCCATCCTCCTTGCACTGCTCAGGAGATGGAGGTAGAGGAGTCGGGAGTGAAGGATTGAAGGTGAGCCTGGGAAGAAGTGAGGGCCATGGGGAGAAGGGGTTTTCTTTTTTGTCTTTGTTTCTCACCATCCAACTCTAATTGGGAATAAATTAAAGTAATTCTCCCCAAGTCAAGCCTGTTTTGCCTGTGACGGTAATTGGTAAGTGATCTCTGTGTCTATATCTTGACCCACGAGCTTTTCCATCTTTCTTCCTGTCCCCTCTCCTGTTGAGGAGGAGGGGGTGAGAGTGGCTGTGTGGGTGTCTGGCCCTTAGCCATGGTAAACCCACCAAGGGTGGTCAGATCTTTCGTCTGACTGGACTTTATTCTTGGACAAAATGGCAATTTTTGCTGTCAAAAAATACTCATGTATTATATTGTCTTCAAGCAGTCCAAGGTAGCAAACATTTCTGTGGGACCCATCTTTTGGTTCCACATATATAGTATTTTTTAAAACATATAGTAAAGGAACTTGTTCAAATTGTGTTCAAATAAACTGCTGGCTTTTCTAAAATTTCATTACTTCAGTGAGATCAACATTTCACTTTGTGACTCCAATAATCAGCTCAGAAGTATGTGTCTTTGTAGCTAATGTGAAAACATGTTCTGATTTTAATGATTATGAGTGCATCTGGCTCCCACTGGACTCCATAAGAAGCTATAGAAGCTGAGTACTTATGAAAAAGAAAAGATTTGGTTGAAAGGACTCAAGCTTTTGTAGCTATGTGTGCAAATGTTAGAATAAATAGCTGTTTGTGAATATCACCAAAATCTTAGCAACTATTATTGGACATCTATTTCAACATTTCTTTGTGAAATTTCTCATTATTATTTTATGCTTATCTTTGTTATTTAGAGACTGAGTGAGTAGTACTCACTTTTTTGGGGGGAAACATTCTAACCAGATAGTTCTTTAGCACTTCCCGCAGGACTTCATGCAGCCCGTTACACTTATTTGTCCCTCACAGTACTCCTACAGTGACATTTCTGCTGTGTTTTTTCTATTGCAAGGAATTCATTTTTTTCTGAAAGTGTCATGTGGGAAAAAGGTTCATGTCAGCGTGAATTTCCTTTGGTCTTTGAAAGGAGTATCAAAATAGTGTTGAATATGGTAAAATCAGGAAATGTAAAAGACCAATTAACCAAGTCCTTTCATATTTTTCAGATCACAGATCAGATCCAAATAATCTTAAAGTTTGAGGACTTTGGATGAGGTCCTAAGTCTTAGGTAAGTGACAGCCTGAAATGCAGCTGTACAACAGAATGAGTGTGTGAATTTTACCAGTGGTAGGAAAGCAAAAGCTAATGAGGAGGAACCTGTCATGGAAAGAGAGCTACCATGGGTCACAGCAGAAGCAGAAGAGCTGACACAGGGCCATAACACAGTCAGGGGTTCCTGATTTCCATCATGTTGAAGCTAAGCAGAGAAAGAAAGCAGCTGGACTTTTATGTGTTGCCTTTCTTTCTGAGATTTTGCAGGTCATTAGGGGATAATAGTACCTTTAAAAGATATGGCCAGTAGGAGATAGGAGAGGCTTGTTTGTTGAAATTTCTGTAATTACTCACTCATGTTGGGTTCCTTGAAGAAAGAAGTGGAAGGAGTTTTGAGGTAGCTGACCTCTCCTTGGAGAATGGTTTGTGTTCCACAGTGGAGTGCACAAAGAATTATCTCAGGAGTAGTGAAAGTGAATACATAAGGATTAAAATAAATCTCTGCAGTATATGGAAAACTAAATACTTCATGCACTTCTTACTTTTCACAGCTCACTACCGTTCTTAAACCTGATTATATCTTTTGCTATAATGTTTATTTTTTACTGAGATGTGCAGTAAAATAAAATTATAGAAAGAACATTAGAAATTATTTCTTTGAAATCACCTGCCTACAGTTTTCTTGCAGGTTAAAAGGATATTTCAGTTCAAGCAGTGAAGACTGGTCTGATTATTGCACTCAGGAGCTCTTTCAAATTAGTATTAGTTATAACTACTAAGAAAGATCAGCTCCTCAGTTTTCTACTCTACAACCATGGAGGAATTAATGTTGTCCCACTAATTTTGCTATTCATACTATTTTATACAGATATCATTTTACATTGTTTTGGGATTTAATTCTCTCTGTCTTACAGCTTGTTAAAGAGTTTTGCTTTAAAAAGGGCTTCAGCACATTCTTCTCTTCCTTTAGATTGCAATCACCAGGGCATGTGTTTTTGTTTAGTTGTGGTTTTCTTCTGTGTATCACCTACTTTTTTCCACACAAATCTTTAGTCTTAAGTATAGATTCCACAGATATATGACAATCAGTGGGACTAATCATATGTGTGACATGCCGTTATTTTTCCTGAGTTAGCTCTACTGTGGTTGCATTTTTAGCTCACCTTGGGTGATCTATCAGGAACAGCTCTTCAACTGTTAGCGTAATTATTTTATGCAGCAATTCAGTAACTGTGCAGCTTGGCTTTTGCTTAAAACCTAGGCTAAGTCTTCAAGAGTTCGCCTGAGAATAGGTAACTGAAACTGACGCTGCGCTATGGATTCTCTGAAGTCTCAGGGTTTTAGACATTAAGGTGCATGTTTGTAGATGATAAATATCTAAAAAGAAATGTGAATAGGGGAGTGCCAGAAGGATCAAGACCATGATGATCAATGAGATGAACAAGAGATAGAATGTTGAAATCTGTGAAAGAGAGCTGTTAACAAAATAAGATTATCTCATTCAGGATAGCTCCAAGGAAGTTACCTCATGAACCTTGTGCGCTATGTAAGTTAAAGCATGAAGATGAAAAGCAATGAGACTATGATGACAAAAGCAATAAAAATGACTAACACCTCAACTTTGCCTCCCCGCTATGAGATTTTGATGTGGAGAAGGATCATGACATTTGAAGGTCTGGGACTGAATGAACTGGAGTATTACAGACCACACTTTCAAAAAAATTGTCACATTAAATTATGATTTCATTAAGCTCTCCATACAACAAAGTGTAATGTGAGAGAAACACTCACTGGTCCTAACTTTGCTTTGGGTGGTTAGAAATGAAAAAAATGATGAAAAAAGGATTTTTTTTTTTTTCTCAGAATAAAAATTATCAAACTTCAGATAAATTAAAATGTTCATACCACTTTTTTTTTTTTTTTAAATTCTAACTGCTTGGATTCTCATTTTTAATATAATATTTCAGTTTTGAATAAATGTAATTAGAATTTTTTCTGGAACTTGTTCTTGAATTTTTTTTTTTTCTCTTTTCTATCCTCTCTCTCCTCTTCCCATCTTTCTTTCACCCCAGATAAAAGAACAATTTGGAAACTTTGGAATGTACAAGGGAAGAGTGGCAGGCTGACTGTGACAAAAAAACAAAAAAAAATCTACAGATCTTTCTCAGAAATGTATTTAGCAAGTAACAGATATGCATATTTAAGTCTCTGTCCTCGAAGAAGGCTGGATTTTGGCTTTACAGAATTTTCAGTATATAGGTTAGGCATTCAAGCACTCTAGACAATGTTAATGCATTCATTTACAAGCAAGCTGTAGAGAAATTAATTGTTTTTATTTCACATCTAAAATGTCAATGCTAGTTGTGTGGCTCATGGATTACTATCACAGAATGGACTCGAGGCCTTTCTGATGTTTGTGGGAGATTTGCCATTGACTGCAATACAACCAGAAGGTTGCTCACAGCTGTTACTATAGTGATTGGAACTTATTTTCATCTGACATTGTCAGAGAGTCCTTGGAATCATAGTCTTGTTCCAGTTGATTTCCTGTACACAATTTGTGATGTTGTTGTGGTAATTAATAATGACTATATTGCCGATCAACTTTGCACCTATAGTGGGAATTCTCTTGGCTCTTTTGTATGTTGTATGACTTAAATTCAATATAAACGTAGTGAATAACTTTGAAAATTATAATCAGCACTAAGGCAATAGCCTTTGTCTTTTCAGAAAATCAGATCTACAAAGCTTTTTCTATCAGAATATTTGTAAGGCTAGATCTGAATAAAAACTTATTTTAAAATCTTATTGGAAGGGCTTTCTCCACTTTTATCAAGGAGAATCTTTACATTGAAACAAACAAATAAAATATTCTTTTAAGGATTCATCCACTGAAGAACTTTTGTTGATGCTGTTGATCTTGTTAAGAAAACAATAATGAGGGAATTAAGGTTGAATGTACTACCCATATTCTACCCAAACATCTCATAGTACCTAATCACTAAGCTACCTACGTTATTTTTTCTGAATGAGACAGAGCTCCTACAGATAAAAACAATGTGTAATCAATAAGTTAAAAGAGAGCATCAGAATATTTCAGGAGATGAAGTTCCAATGACAGTGGCATTTTCAAACTATTCTCTGGTTTACTTGTCTGATTTTTTTCCTGTGCAATATAGAGAGATGCTTGTACAGATCTGGCAAAAGTTGTATGGATTTCCAACAAGAGCAGGCACATCCTTTAAGAATATAGTGAAAATTGTATGACATATGTACATGTTATTTGAAAATACCATGTTACACTGTGACCAGATTGTATTATGGAACCTGTATAGAGGGATAGAGTTAAGGTTAACTTTTGTAATTTTAATAAAATATTTAGTCTGCTAGAAACACTGATCAATAAACAACTCTCATACCCTATTATTGTATTTTTTATATACTCCTAATTCCCATTGGGTGAAATGTCAGAACTGCTCTATATGTGTGTAACTATGTTGCCCTCTTGTGACCAGCTCTCTAAAATAGGAAGCCATAGACCACTTAAAGAACAGAACTTGATTTAAAATAATAATAAAATGAATTATTGATAGACTTACATCACTTGCGCATTTCTTTTATACTAAACAGAGCAAAATTTTTATACTTTCTAAACATGATGTTAATATCTATCATACATATGCTGTTCCTATTCCTTTCTGATCCTAGCATCAATTTTTTTGTGGTTTTCTCTTGACATCTCACTGTCCTTAAGTGCCCTACTAATATAAAAACAATATTCACAACCACATAGCAGCATTTTATGTGTTGACTATGATGTCAGGAGATTAATGTTCTTTTATTAAATATGTATATAAGCCATCAAGCATCAAGTTATTCTGGTTTTGGTCCTTTATCGCCTATGGTTCAGATACTGGTTGTTGCAAGTAGGCAAAACCATAGTGAAATTAATCTGTCACTTATTTCGGATGTGAATCTGATTAGGTTTTCTTTTGGACTTTGTCATTTGGTTTTGGTTTTGGTCTTTTTTTTTTTTCTTCTTATGTGCCAGTCATTTTCAAATTCATTCCATTTCTATTGATACATATATTGCTCACTTGGATTAGTCAGTAACTCTTACAAATTTCACTTAAGAAGGAATTTTAAAATGGTAACTTTGAGTATTGCCAAGTGTAGTCGACTAGTTAAATGACAGATCAGTTAGGATAGATGGACCAGACTCTGAAAACAGAAACAGAACCATTAATCATAAATTAGGAATAATGCACACTGGATTATAAACATCCTCTGAAATTAGTTACATCTTCAGAAATCCCAGATGTTTTTGCATGTTAAACAGAAGTCAGAAGCAATGTCAAGTAATTTTCTGACTTTCTACAGTATTTTCCAATACTTCAAACACAACTAGGTCTGGTTTAATTGTCTTGCTGTGATTCAGTTTCCATGAGATGATAGACTCTTGTCTTACTGTGTATTATGATATGAAGTGGTCCTAACTCTTACTTTAAAATATTTCACCCATATCTAATGTGACTGGTCAAAAAGTATTGAGTCTAAGACAACTGAATTGGGGGCACAAGAGGAGGACATGCATGTGCATACACACTCACATATATAAAGCTTTGGATGGCATTCACCTCTCAAAAAAACCCACCTTGTTGTTTGATACAGAAGATATTGGAAATTGAATGTATCTTTCTCTTTTAGGCAAATATTTAGGCGATGAAGCCACTGGCCTAGAGGGCTGAAACATTGTAGCAAACTATTTTTTCCTTAAATAAGGAAGACTCTAAGGGAAATCTGAGCAAATTAAGACCTGAGAGTTAATTTACCTAAAACAGGGATTAGTTCCCACTGGAGTAGAATTGGTGAAGCCACCCCAGGTTACGTTTTAATTAGAATTTTTGTTGCCGCTTTTACACAGAGAATGCTTGATTAAACAATCTACTTTAGAAAAGTATAACATTCTTCTTCATTGTACTTTGGATCCACTCCTTAAATCACAAAGATATACAGAGACTAGAGAGCTTATATGCCACCTTCTTAACTGTTGAGGGAAAGAGAGTAAGTAAGCATTTTTTTTTCCTATATAAATCTAGATACAATAATTTCTAAAGAAAAAAAAAAATCCATGATTTAGAAGGTCAGAACTCAAGTACCAGGTAGCTGTTTAATGCTGCTTTTCCAATCCAAAATAAAGGTATTATTCAATTGCAGCAGGAGCCTCTGGTGAAACATGGGTATGTTATCATTTTATCTGCAGTTGTGCTCAGCAGCATCACTGCTCAGGTGGACAGAATATCTCTGTGCTGGCAGCTGAACTGCCCTCTATGTGTGAGGATTTCTGAGCCAGCACAGGAGAGGGCATCCCTTGAGTTAAAGAGGCCTTCAGGAGCACACTAAGCACAGTAACAGTGTTCATCCATCACTGTCAGCTCCTCCCTTGCTCCTTGACAAATAGTGTAGCGTCTTCAAGGCTTTTATTTATTTTGTGAGTTTGCCTGCTTACTGGTGCATATGCAGTGAGTTGAAAGGAACTGTTTTGCAAAGGCCTACCCTTGGCCTACCTTTACTTCATTAATTACCATTATATCTATGGAAATGGTGGCTTTTGAAAGCATGTATATTTTGATTTAAATATCTTATTACAGTGTTCCAAATGAACAGAATATCTGGAGCTAGGAGTTTAGACAGATAATCCTAGCTCAGTTCTCTATCTTGACTACTGTATAGTTTTGCACTGGCAGGTTATTTGAGAGGAAATCTGGAAATCCAGTAATGCTAAAAGACCACCTTTGAGATGGAGGGCAGAAATTAAATGGCAGAAAGTGTTCTCTGCAGCAGTGTACCTATATGGATTCCGTTACAGGACAAAATTGCCTGAATTTAGAGAGTAATAGGCAGGATATAATTTTAAACCTTTCCACAGGAACTGTTGGATAAGAAGTGTATATAAGCATGTTACTGCATTATGTTAACATGTAGAAAGAAGTATTTTTCCTTGGAATTTCTCAAACCAATAGAAACATTTAAATAATTTTTATGGTTAATTTCAATAATTGTCCTTTTGAAATTTTTTTGGTAAATTGTTGTGGGTTTTTTTTGCAGTAAAGCATCTTCGTCTCACACAGTCGTTAATGAATGCGTATCATATTCTTGTGTTTCAGATTCACTCAGAGTTTGACAGAGATCTTTAATTGTTCATGTGTAAAGTGTGATACCTGTGGTTTAGAATAATACAGTCTAGATATAAATGTAAATTTGTATAGCTCGAAGAAGTCTTCCTATAAACAACTTTATTCTACCTCAGGAGTATTACAAAAATTTTCTACAGTTATTCACAGTTTAAGTGTTTAAACCGAATCATGCTGAGAGAATATGAGCCATTGATATTATTTATATTAAATATGGCTACTCATGCTGCCGCTTAATTGGCTTTTATGTGTGTTAGAGATAGTTTACAATAATTAAGCTGTAAGTAGGAGTTCACATAGGACTTCATGATCTCTGAACAGCTTTTTCAGGGCAAAGATACGGAGAGTGATGTCATGACTGGAATCTTGAAAAATAAATCATTAGTAAAGATACATAAGGAATGATCAGATTGGAAAGATGTATCCCTTAGAAAATTAGAGAAGTTGCTTTATATTCATTAGCATCCCTTAATGCTTGACCAGAGGTTTTTATTAATGAAACAGTCACTTCAGTACATATGATACATAAACCTCACACATGGATGGTCCAGTCTGATTTTAAAATATTCTATTCTTGCAAGAAGAACAAAACATAAGAAATGTCAATTTTCACTTCCAAAAATTAAATTGTTGTGTTTGAATTCTTACCACTATAATGCAGGCAGTGTTAAGTTCCACAATTTAATTAACATTTTTAGGGGTGTTAACCCATTATGGAAATTACAGATTGAAAAGAGTATACTAATCCTCATCTAATTAAGTCAGTTTGGATCAAATTTATTTTTCTTGATCAAAGCTTTTTGTTCTCTTTTAATAAAATAATTTTGTGTTTAGGTTTAGGGAAACAAAATCATTTTAGAAACATCAGAATAACATTCTTAAAAAAAATGGGTAAGCCAGGACACAGCTATTTTTTATGACAGGCCTACACATTACATCAGCTACTTTTTAAAGGTTTTACTCAGTTGTAACTTGTGAGCTTAACTTCACATAGGTGAAGGGATTCAAGTAGGAAAAAAAGATACAATAATGAGAAGGATCATATAACAGAGAAATTAAAGCAAACTGAACATTTTGGAGGATGGCAGAATGGAGGTGTTAAAAACTGGGACGCGTGTGAATGAAAATATTTAGGAAAAGCAGGTTAGCAAAATGGAATATATGACATAAATGGATATGTGAGAATTTTTTTTTTAAATTGTTCTGGGTCGTAGAGGAAATAATATACAACTGTATAAAAGCAGATGTAGGGGAAAAAAGGGATTCTGATGATGGCTTTTAAAGTCCTTGGTGACCCAGATTTCACATTTCATCCAGTTGGCGGCCGGTCACGAGCGGTGTTCCCCAGGGCTCAGTTTTGGGGCCGGTCTTGTTTAATATCTTTATCAATGATCTGGATGAGGGGATCGAGTGCACCCTCAGTAAGTTTGCAGACGACACCAAGTTGGGTGGGAGTGTTGATCTGCTCGAGGGTAGGAAGGCTCTGCAGAGGGACCTGGACAGGCTGGATCGATGGGCCCAGGCCAACTGTATGAGGTTCAACAAGGCCAAGTGCCGGGTCCTGCACTTCGGCCACAACAACCCCATGCAGCGCTACAGGCTTGGGGAAGAGGGGCTGGAAAGCTGCCTGTCGGAAA
>NW_008795259.1:9062889-9072320 GCF_000699145.1 Aptenodytes forsteri | reverse complement strand
AGGCTGCCCAGGGAAGTGGTTGAGTCCCCATCCCTGGAGGTATTTAAAAGACGAGTAGATGAGGCACTTAGGGACATGGTTTAGTGGGCATGGTGGTGTTGGGTCGACAGTTGGACTCGATGATCTTAGAGGTCTTTTCCAACCTTAATGATTCTGTGATTCTATGATTCTATGAATGTGGAATATGAGTTCACATTTTTCAGCCCTTCAGAAAACCTTTTATGCTCTCTCAGTGAATCTGTATTTGTGCTCTGTAGCAGTCTAAAATTTGTTGATCTCTGTTATATAAAATTGCAGGCATTTTGTGTGATAATCTAAATTAATTTCTGTTTTAGTCCTTCAAATATTATTTAGAAGTTTATGTTACCGAAAGGCAGTTGATTTAGAGGGCATTTTCTATGAGAGTTCAAAGTACATGGCACAATTCTGTTGGGATAGGATACTTTTATATACTCTTACAGATGGTTAATTTGTTCCCCAGTTAAATATTTGGAACTGAACAATGTGAGTTGTGCTATATCCTATTTGACTTGGAGAAGTTGAAATATGACACTTTTCTGATAGGCAGGATAGATGTTTAACTTGTGTAAAATGTGCCAGGCAGTAGGGTTTGAAATATGTGCAAGACCTTGGAAAAATAAACTAATAATATTTCTTTGCATACAGAGTGTAATTCTTGCCTGCCTGGTACAGCTGGAGAGTGAGAAGCAAAGATAGTTGTACGTCCCTTTCCCACAGTGCCAATGTCATGGGTTCCCGGGGACTAACTTGTACTTCAGCTACAACGTAACGCTAGTTTTTTAAATGCCTTGTGACTGACTCCAAATTACCCAAGCAGATATTGCTCTGGAATCCCTTCCTAGTCACTTAAAAAGGAAAATGTTAAGTGGGTAATCTGAGCTTTATAGTGTATGAGAGATTTCTCTCTCAGCATCTGACCTACAATAGGTACGCAGAGCCTTTCATCAAATTATCTGTCAGAGGAACTTAATGGTGATTATTATACCTATCTTATTGGTGGCAATGTTAATGGAAAAAAGGAAGCTAAGGAAACTTATCATACAAAATTCAGAACCAGAAAGTAGAGTAGAATTTTAAACTCTTCTGTTCCATGTTAAATTCTAGACTCTGCTAAAATAAAATGCATTTAGGCTTTGAGAATACAGATATAACTACACGCTAGAGACTAAATTCTTCTGTCCTTGTTCAAGCACATCCTGCCCCCAGACTGAACTGGGAATTTAGATTGAGTGAAGACTGCAGAATTGAGCCCTAAAGGAATATGGTTTACTGCAATAAAAGACACAAGAGATTTGGAATAAAAATACTGCTAGCAACATGTAACAATGGAACAACATTACTTAGGGAAACATTCAAATGGGTTGAATTAATTAGAAACAAGACTTTGATCTAATGCTTATGACAGTATTTATGTTCAATGTAACCTATAATTTGTATTACCTCAACTCTGTCACATACTTTTTCTATTTCCTAAATAGCATTTGCCTATCTTTTACTGCTCATGAAAGAAAATGTTTTGCACTGTCAACATATTTGTTTGTTGTTAATAAAAGATTATAACTAAAAATATAATGATGTGTCAAACAGAACTAACCCTCCAGAGAAGCTAAGCAGATGGAAATAGTGCTGTGAAAGTGAATGCATTGTAATTCAAATAATTTGCTTTTCCGCAACAAATTATCTCTAAGCCCCACCCACAACATACTAATGATGAAGCAGAACTACAGCAAGCTTATGGATTGATTCTGCTATCCTTTACATTGGTATGAAACCTATATAACACCATTTGACATCAGCAGAGTTATTTCAGATTTACAATAACATAAATTAGGGCTCAATAAGCAGAAAATTAGTAAAGCTAAGTGCTTTAAATACATTTTAAGCTCAATGAAAAGTCTATTATCTCATCGATGAGCTCTATCCAGTTCCAGTTTAAAATCTGCTAGCTCTCAGAGAAAGATATGGATTAAGACTGCTTTGAAAACAGATCCATATTCATTGAAGAGACATTTTAAATTTCCTTTTTTAATGCATATTTTCATATTCACATTATCTGAATCTCTTTTGCATAGTTTATTCTCAAGCAAATATTTGTTAAAATACAGGAAATATTTGTACTCTGTGACTTTTTTTTTTTTTCCCCTGAAGTATAATTAAGTGTTTAGGTTGATTTTACAACAAGCAAGACAGCAAAATTTTTAGTATCAATCTAAAATGAATTCTTCCATGTGCAAACTAACTAAGTATATTCCCATTATAGTATTTGTTCACAAAATTAAGAAATCAGTCATGCTAAGTATGATAATATAGATAAGCTAACTGCAACTTCATTTATACCTTTCCTAACCTAAGACACCTTCATAAAGGAAGGCTAAATTTTTTCCTGGAAACATAATTCCACCTTTCTTTCCAAAGTTATTTAAAATCCACTCCTGTGTAAGGATTTATAAACGTGGGCTTTGGTGTTCATGCAGAATTCTAGTGAATAAGGCTCAGAGAATTATACTGAGCACAATTTCTTTCTAGTGGATTTCAGTTTTATTGTTTGATATGTCCATTTGCTCTGACATTTTGCTGAGTGATGCAAAGCCAAACACAAATTATTTTCAAAACTGCCTTTGTTTCTTTTTCTTCCAGAAAATTTTAGTGCTCTTTTCACATTTCCCACTCCTCTCCTCTTTCTTTTAATGATTTTTAATGAAATTCCTAATTGGATTCTGATACTTTCCTCATTAATTCCAGGCAGATGCAACTACAAGACTTATCACGGGAAACTTCAATGCTTATGACATTGTCATGGGGTGAAACCTATCTAAAAGCAATGCTCATGTAAGTGAGACCCAGACTACATCTGCCCACTATAAAGATTATTCCAGTATGCAGAGGAAAGAAACAAAGAAAAGGAAAGAAGCAGGAATGAACTACTTTGTTAAATAACTGTTAGCATCGTTATCTTCCTGTAACTTTGTTGAGGTGGGAGGCCAAAGAGCGATAGTAACCCAAGTAAGAACTGCTGGTTGGCCTTAGAGATGGGGAAAATCACACAAATAGTGCTGGGGCTACATGGATAGCGGGGTCATTCATGGTTTATGCTGACAATCTATTTGGAAAAAAAAGGAATAAATGGTTGAAAAAGCAGCCCCTTTGTGGAGGTGGAATGCGTTGCCTGGTGTGGAACTGCCCTGGGTTGCCAGCCAGGATGTGGAAACATTGAAGTGGTCTAAACTGGGAGGAAGTTCTGGGTTTGGTTTTGTTTTGCCTAGGTTTTGGTTTTAGAAATGTATGAATGCTGCAGGGTAAAAATCTTAAAATAAAAATTGCTATCCACCTTTTAAATCTATTCTGCTAAATAAATGAAATTTAGATTAAATGTCATGGAGCGGTGTGGTTCTGCTCTTGTGCCTGCTCCATCCAAATTTCCCTCTGTGAGACAGTCTGGAGAATTTTTAAGTAATATGGTTTTCCTGATTGGGAATGGATCCAACCCTTGGTAAGAGAATCAGACTCATACTTGAGCAGGGTCTTTTCCTACTGCCAGTCTACAGGAAAAGACTTTTAAAAAATTTAGGTTCCCAGGAGACCTGCTAAGATGAAAAGGAGGGTCTACAAATAAGGACTGAAACATTAAATTGCCCCAATCTCATTCCAATGTGCAGTCATTATGGAATCAAAATAAGATTAAATCTTTGCTTACTGCTGAGTAAAATTAGAGCTGGATAAGAGCTTTTCTGATAAACTAGAGATAATTTTTCTTCCTCTGTAAAGGTGATAAAGAGAACTTAATTTTTTTAATTAAAGATCCTAAGTACAGAGGCATAGTTGGTAATTTATTAGTTTGGACTAATTAGTTGATAAACTGTAAGAACTTTATTTAATTTAATATTTTGTAATAAATCTTACTAAAAAAATCAAAGTATATGTTTTATTAGCAAAACCAAGTAACTTTGAATATTTTTTCTGCTTTGCAATGACATGCAAAAATAAATATCTTTATTTGGTTGTTCAGTCACAAAAAAATAATGAAAAACACATACAATTTATTCAAGGCTTTGAATCACCTTCACTGAGCAAGCAACTGCTGCTTTTTGAGGCAGCTCCCAGGCATTTGTAATTGCCCCTCTTTCAGATGTTACTGCTCTAGTAGTAGAGTCAGCAGAATGGAGTATGTGGGGGTGCTTCAGCTGTTCAAGTTTAGTTCAGCAAATTAGCTTTAATCTTTGATTAGGGGACTTGGGCCAAGAGTCTGGGCTGAAAATGGGAGTTGCTTCAGGGTTAGCATATGTTGAGTTCTTCCATAAAATGATAGATTCAGCAATGTCTTAAACTACTGCAAAAAATTACCAGATCTCTTCTGTCAAAGATCTTACACATTAGTGACCAGTATTTCTGCCAAAATTAGCCTTATCAGTTTGGGGTTACTTACTTTTTTTTTGTTTGTTTTTTTTTGGCAAAATGATCTTGACTTTATTAGGCAGAGCTGAAACAGTGTGATTCAAGGATGTTCTTCCTCTCTTCTCAAGTTAACATAGCTCTTTTTGTGCTTCAGGTTTGGCCTGCTGCAAAGAAATCTTTAAAATAACTGTCTAAGGTAGTTGTCATCTTTTGTGTGCCTGCTTTCTCTGTTGTTGTTGCTGCTCACTGAGTTTCCTTTACTCATCTGTTCTACCTCCTGGAAATGTGGTTATCTTACCATGCTTCAGATGACAAATTAACAGAAAGACTGTAAAAAATCATTTTATGGAGCACTAGAAAATTTTTGAAGCATTGTTATCAATTCCTCATCACTACTTTGCATTTCACTAACATAAGAAAGTAATTTACAATTGCTGTTAAAGTGTGCAAACTATATTTTACAAATATTTATGTGTAGAATAGGAGTATTGGCTTTTTTGAAAACATGGGTACATATTAATGCAGTGGCCACTTAAACAGTTACAATTGTTTAGCATAACAATGAAATGGAGGAAATTAGAGCAGCCCGAACGTGATTTGCATTTCACTAACATAAGAAAGTAATTTACAATTGCTGTTAAAGTGTGCAAACTATATTTTACAAATATTTATGTGTAGAATAGGAGTATTGGCTTTTTTGAAAACATGGGTACATATTAATGCAGTGGCCACTTAAACAGTTACAATTGTTTAGCATAACAATGAAATGGAGGAAATTAGAGCAGCCCGAACGTGATCTATTCAGGACTTAATGTAGTATGGCAGTTCTTACAGCCCAGTATAGCAGAAAGTGTAAACCAGCAATAAAGCACAGTGCGAAAAGCTCATAGGTGTTTCCAGATGGTGTGATTATGGTGGGTCTGGAAGTTCTGCTTAATTGTCTGTGTAGGCAGTTAGAGCAGACAGTTGGAGCTAAGAGGAAGGCTTACTGCTAGTAGTGATACAGGCCACTACTGGAAATTTACCAGATTTTTCCTCCCTGGATTGTTCAAGTTTAATCGTGACTTGAGCACAGCTGCTGGTTACAGAGTAATCTGCAATGAAGTGTATTTATTTACTTTTATACTAATGTAAGTTCACTAACAGATTCTTTTCTAATGAATATAAACAGTAATATATTATTTTAAAATCAACATTTTTTTAATAATAAATGATTTAATAATAAAGGTGGAAATCCATACTTGAAGTTTTGTAGGAGGTGTATTTTCAAGAACACTAGAAGTCAAGGGGAAGAAGGTATTTCAAAAATTCTTCTGCCCGTACTGAACTAAATGAATTCATATAGTATTTCTGGGCATTTTTTACTACAATAGATGCCCATCTCATAAGTGGTTAATGAAGGTATTTTTCTGTAAAAGAATACTTATGGAGAATAATTTTATATATGCTGAAAATATTTTTGACATGTTTAATTTGTTGAAAAATTTAACATCATTTCAACATGACATTAATGACATTAACGTCATTAACAACATGACGGTTTTCCTTGGATGTGTACCTACCTCAGGCTATCAAATGCATTTCTTAGAAACAAGTTCATTTTTTACAACTTTCAAAGAATATTTAGTAATCATTGGGGTCTCAGTTGATTTCTGGGGGAAAAATAGGATCAGGTGATACTCAGTAAACTTTCTTGATGTATAATTGTATATGATCCTTAAAGAAAACTGAAAATGTTTTTCCATTCATTCATTATAGAATCATAAACTACAGGCAGCTCTGGATCACTTTTAGCTTTCCATTTGATCATAACATTTGTCACTAAGAATCAAATATGTAATATAACTCCTCGTCCAGTTGGTATTACCTTATGCTTATAACTACCCATCCCCAAGACATGATTCTTACAGTTTGTGGGAATTGGGAGGCTGTATTGATAACCTCCACTTTCTCCTGACTTATAGTTAGGCCAAGGATTTAACAATAATTTGCCATTAAGTCTGTGAAGCATTAAAACTCTTCCTTGTTTGTTTGTTTGTTCTAAGACAATGTTCGGTTAGTATTGCAAGCACAGGGTACTGGTGTTAGGTCTATTAGCTTGCTGTTCATGTAGCAACAAGTACTGGGAATGCTCTGTAATATCTTGGTTTGTGACTTGCAGCCAAACAGCAGGTGCAATTGTCATCTCGGGCTCTTCCCTGTTTACACTGAAATAAGCTCCTTGCATTCACTGTAATTTTCTTCTCAGCTCGATCTTTGAGTCTCCATTTGCAGAGTGCCAACCCTTAGGTTGAAGCTCTTCCTGTACTTTTGGCTGTGTTCCAAGTTACTAAACATGTTTTGCCAAATTAAGAAATTTGTCCTACTCTACTCTGAACACATATTTTTTCCTACATATTTTAAGGTTTGGTACCAATCCAAAGGGCAAAATCTCTCTTGTCCAAAGTTAAGCTAATTTTTGCATGATGTTGACACTTGATGATGCTTTCTAGTTTATAATACCACTGATCTTTGACTAAATTCTCCAATGTACTCTTTCACACCAACATATTTTCTTTGTCCTATTTTTCAAATCCTTTCTTGAAGAAAATCCTGGTCTCTGAATTTTCTACTGCTTTACACTTGGTGTTTGATGTGAGAGAGAGATGGTGCAGCGGTCTTTCTGGATCTCAGTAAGAAAGGCTGGACAACAAATGGTTTAATAAAGTAGCTGTTTAAATAAGGTAGAATAAAAAAAGGAATATAGATATCAGGTGAATCCTACATCCTTTCAGATGCTGGGCACTCTGCATGCATGCAGCATCGGACAGACCACAGATGGATTTCCCTACAGTGTGCTGCACGGATCCCGTCCACAGAGAATTGTCCTCCATTTTGGTCATTAAAGCTGTTATATATAATTTTCTTAAAGAAAACAACTCTGTTCATCATTGGTACTGTCAAACAGAATGGATGTTCGCATAGGAACTCTGAACAGTTAGATAAAGGCGAGGCCGTGCATGTGGCATATCGCTGGTACTGAGTGGGTGAGAGCTGCCTGCAGGCTCCTCAGTTACAATCAGCTGGCTGAGTTTGTCCTGCAGCCAAGAATTTGTGCAGCACAGAGCAGCCTGAAGGCCACGCTAGACACACAGCCCAGCCCAGCAGAGCACAGGCCTGCGCCTGCTCAGGTTAACTGTGATGTAGATCACAGACTCCTCCATGTACAGCAGTCTCCAGATCAGGATGACTACGTTGCACCCCTTCATCCACATAGACTTTACTCTTCCTGAAGATATTACAAACTACAGACTATGTTAGCAGTACACCCACCAGCGCAGCACAGGCTGGCACGGGGCACACCAGCAGGTTCCCCTACAGTGGCTGCTCATGCTAACATACGGGCTGCTCAAGCCCTGTACAAGGAACAATAGAGAAAACATGGTCTGTTCAAGACCACTAACTCCTCAATACAATGCGTTCTGCAAGGCTCCCAGTACAACCACTAAGGAGGAATCTCTTACGTAGCATTTCCTCCCACACTTTACTCTCTGGTAACTTTAGGTTTGTACTTACAGTATGAGGAGTGAAGGCATCCAGTAAGGAAAACATATCTTTAATGAGGGAACAATTATTGTCATGTCCCCAGCCATATAGGGAAAGGAACAGCAGGGTTATCTGAGAAAAAAAGAATTAAGTAGAGCCAGTAAAATATTTCTGTGAAATCTTTTTCTGTTGGAAAATCCTACTTCAATTAAGCAAAATGTGGGAACATTTGCAGGGATGTTCTTGTGGGAAGTGTCAATCGCAATTACATTATTTCTGTGGCAGGGAAATAAAAGCAAAATGGTAACTTTGAAACAGCCGGTTTCTACATGTTTTACTTGAAGTGTATAGATTTCTCAAGCTTGAGAACACTTTCAAAATATTTCTTTGAATATCTAAAGATGAATCAGTACTATTGTTAAAATTGGGGAGTAACTGTATATAACTTGCTCTTAAATTCCCATTTTCAAGTGATTTCAAAATTATTCTGTTATGTTCTGTTGTCTTCAAGAATGGTTGAGCAGGCACAGATGTTGGATAGACATGGAATTGTGTTATGGTACGTGATGGACAGTCTGAGAAGGTCAGCTGTTTTGGTTAGGTTCAGATACCTAAGCCAAGACTTGCCATACTTCCTCCTAGACCTGTAAAATATGCCAAAAATCTTACATGAGCAGGCTTGGAAGAGTCATTCAAAATATGATATTAAAAAACAAATTTGACTTATGGAGATATAAAGTTATAAAAGTGAAGACACCACCCAGCAGAAAGTAAAAGGGGAAGAAAATAGGTAAGCCCAAAACTTCATGTACCAACTGAAAACCAGTGGAGAACTTCTGACGTATCCCAAAATAAGTAAGAATCTCAAGAAGCTGGAAAATTATTAGCCTTAATACGGAGCGCTAATGTTAGCAGATCACTTGCTTCATAAGAAGAGAACTTTTGATCATAAGACAAATGCATGGATGTTTTAGAGGCATGTGATTTACATACAGAGATCTTCTAAAATCCAAACTACGCTGTCAAGAAAATTCTATAAAAGCCTTCCTATACTTAAAGAGAAAAGGAAAGGAAATATCTGTGAAAGATATGTCTTTTTATACTCTAAGAGAAAGACTTCCTTAAATTAAGAAAAGGACTGTTTGAGAGGAAAGAGAGTTGCTTTGAAGGAATGTAACAAAGCCGTTAAGATGTATCGACTCTCGCAGATGTGGTATACTGATGGAAACTTCAACCTATACTTCAGCTTTCTTTATACCAAGGCACTCAGCAGTTGTCACAGAAACAGTCAAGAGTGCAGATATTTTCAGCAGGACCATCCTGGTGACAGGTGACATACCAGCACAATGCTAAAAAGATGGCTGTTCCTAGCAACAATCTATAGAGATTGTTAACACCAAAACAGTCTTACTGCTGTTGGAAGAGTTTTCTAAATGCCTTACAAAATTGAACGACGTATTTGAAGCTTTCTGCAAAAAAAGGCTTTTTTTTTT
>NW_008795259.1:9031180-9062620 GCF_000699145.1 Aptenodytes forsteri | reverse complement strand
TTTTTTTTTTTTTTTTTTTTGTTAGCCAACAAGAAAACTGGAATGGATTATTAAAATATGAAGATGACATTTTGAAGGGAGTTCAGAGAAAAGTGTCAATGAGCAGGAGGTTAGAGAAACTGGAAAAAAGACTAAAAGAGGAATTTATAAACGTGGTCAGGTATCACCAAGAGGCTCTTCACACTTGCATCCCTATAAAACATTATCTCAAAGCTGCCATTAAAATCATGTGTAAAAGAAAAGCTTAGTGTACACCTGATCCATGACCCCTTCAAGTACTTATTTTAGTAGCTTGATTTTCTTTTAACCACTCTGATTTGTCTATGGATTTGCAAAACAGAAAATGAGCCTTTTGTACACCTTGTCTTTTCTTGACATGTCCCTATAGGGCCTTACTTAGAAATTATACTGTGGACAACCCTATGAGAGATATGTCCAGCAAGTAATGCCAATATGGCAAACCTGCTTGAAGAAGAGCTGTCCTTTCCCTCTTCACTCCATCAACTACAATCTTTGCACTAACGTTCCACATTAATTTAAAGACTGGAGTTATACATATGTGTAGAAAGCTTCTAGTAAATATTTCTAGATCAAATATTGATGCCGCATATGTTAGTACAAAAAAACAGAGAGGCAAAATGAAGCTTTAAAACTCTGTCTGCACTTCTGCAGTACAAGCAGCATGGGAAAAAATTTACTTTGCTTTCTAACATCCCACTGAGTAGCCCCAACATGTGGTATCAGGGGTTTTGGAAGGAATGTACATGCATAAAGGATTCTCAACGGAGAGTCCAAGTAATGTTTCACACCACTTAGAGCCCTGAAAAAGCCTGCATAGCACGGATGATCTTTCCAGACTGCTGAAGGTATATTGTCAAGTGGGAAGCAGACCAGACTGATTAAAGGTATAAATGTGGCTTCAAATTTTGCTAGCTCCTATTTCCTTATGCATGTTCAGTTCCAATTAGGCTAGTACAGAACCTTTCTCACATGTATTTGGAATTTAACATGCATCCAGTTTTACATTTGAGGTAACTATTTACTGAATATCTCTGTGACTTTGCATTGCAAGGCCTAATGTCAGACATGGCATTTCCTATAAACAGCATTTTTAGAAAGGGTCATAAATGTTCAGTTACAGATTCTCTTGATAATGTTATACATATAATACATAATTGAAGATGAAGTTTCGTTTGTAGTTTTATGGGTTTTTTTTTCAGCACAAATGAAAAGTATTAAGCTCTTTATTCTTTATTTCATATTCACTTTCCCTTTTCCCTTCACTCCAGACTCAAGGCATTCACTTCTTTACCAATGTGAAGACAAAATACCTAGCAAACTGAAGGACATTCATCCAGTCTGTTTTTTTTTTTTTTTAATTTTTAATTAAACATCAAAATTCATAAGCTAGCTAGAAATGTAAGGACTTTCTAAGCAGATAGTAAGTTTTCAGAATCCCACTTCTGTGTGACTTTTTAGGTCTAATTGTTTGTAGTAAAGTGATTTTTAATGAAATCCACTACGATTTTATTTTAAGACATACTCAGTTCATAAGATACGTATGTTTCCTACCTCTGAAAAATCGATGTAAACACATCAGCTCTGGCAGGTTGTTATCAATGTTTCACAGAACCTAAAATCAACCTAAAAGATAACCTTCCAAAACTCAGAGGAAAAGGCACACTTTCAAATTTGCCTGTCAGTCTATCTCAAAGGAGACAAAGCCAGAAAAAATGTCTGTAAATGTGATGGTCTCCTATGATCCATTTCTAAAATTGTGTTTCCCATTGGATAGATCTTTTATCAGAACAAGACAAAGCTCTATGTTGTCTTGTCTGACGGTGAAGCACATACTTTATACAACTTGCTGCAAGGGTTATCTCATTTAAGCTACTCTCTGATCAGTAACCTGTTTCTCCCATGGCGCTCTTCAAAGGTGGCTAGTACCCAAAACATAAGAGGGGAAAATAAAGCATTTGAAACTACTTTTTTGACATTTTTCTGCATTGCTTCCATCTCTCTTATCTGTCTTGTATGTGGGGATCATAATTTCAAACCACCCAGAATCTAGAAGCCAGTCTGTGGTTCAGCACATTCATAGTTTGTAGTACATTTTGTACATACACCTCTTCACTGTGCATCCAAGGACAAGCCAGAAAAAGATGTTTTGGGATTACATTCTTCAGAATGTTGGATACCAAAGGAAGTCAGACTGTAAAGAATCTCTGAAAATGTGTATGAAGTAGGATTCGATGTATATCCCTGTTCCATCTCCTAGGAAACTTCCTTAATATAATATTGAATAATAAGAAGACTGCTTGTAATTTTAACTCATCAGAGGACAGTTGGACCTTAATAAAAAAAAAAAAAAAAAGAGCAAGATTTTCCACTGGGCCACTCTCAGTGGAAAAGATTTGGCTTACTTAATCCAAAGATGGAGGTTCAAGAAATGGGGCAGAAGGGTTTGTTGCAATTCTACATTGGTGGGGATAAGAGGAACTGGGTTATACCACATGTATCTTTGTAACACCAGTGATACAGAAAGCAGAGCCCCCTGATCCTTCTGAACCCTCTGATCTAGAGGTGCTACATGGTAACTTCAAAAAACTATTGGTATTTGTATTAGCAATTCCAAGTTTTCTTGGCTGCACTGAAACCAAAATTACATCCATCAGCAACAGAATTTGGAGAATTTCTTTTGAAAGGGATGACACTTTATTGATTTCATCTTCCTCTTAGTCACAGTGTCAGTTATGGATATTTTCCCTTCTGTGTGTCTCTGACTTCCTGGCACCTCGTCAGCTGTGCATAGCATCAGGAAAATTTGGAGTATCTACAAGACTGTGCTCCATGCACTCACAGAAAGACTCTTGCAGGACTTTGGAGTGGGAGCTGATGGAAAGACTATTCTGAGGAGGAATATAAAGACAAATGAAGGTGGGAAATCAATGCTTGAGAGCTGAGCTGAGTTGAATGCGTTCAGGTAATGTGCCCTCATGGAACTGAATCTGAGGCTAGTGTTTCCAGAAATAACACACTTCAGCTGATGATGATCAATCCTGAATGATGTCTGTATAATGGGAAGAAGTCTGTGGAGTCCCAAATAATATGAGATAATTTACAATGTTCTGGAAGCATGAAAGAGTCTGAAATGAATGAGAAATACCCATGTGTTAACGACATCAGCTTGAGGCTTTCATTCCAACTGAAGCGCCTTTAGGACTTTAAAGCTACCTGTGCTATAGGGTACAGTGCTGCATTACAGGACCTTTTGGACATGTTTGACATCCACTGCACTTTCCAGAGGCTAGACGGAGGGTATGGGAAGCTTTGCAGTGTACCAGATGGTGTGCTGGGCAAATATCTCCACAGCCTCTCCTTTACTGTGAGTATGGAATTTGCTTCTTTTACCATTAGAAAAAGACCAAAATAACTGACAATGAGGCTAACACAAGGTAATCCAAGACTTCTGCCAAAACAAAGCAATCTCATTTGCACCATTTTTGCAGTACACAATTCTGTGAAAACCATGCTGAAGTCAAAGTAAATGGCATTCACTGTTCTCCCTTCACCCAAAAATCCAGTCATTTTATCATAGAGGACAATCAGGTTGGTCAGGCAAGACTTACTCTTGGTAAACCTGTGCTGACTGTACCCAGTCACATTGTCCTCTCCTCTCTCCTCTCCTCTCTCCTCTCCTCTCTCCTCTCCTCTCTCCTCTCCTCTCCTCCACCCCTCTCCTCTCCTCTCCTCTCTCCTCTCCTCTCCATGTCATATCATCTTTCTCCATGCTAGTATCTTCAGTTTTCTGCTCATTTCATTTTTATTGATACAGTGTAAAATTACCAGATTTAAGTACCCATTAGCTACTAAAATATGAAATCAGCTATGGCACAAAGTAAAATAAAGTATCAGAGTCTCCATTTTCTTCTCACTGCTAGTGCTTCTGGCAATCCCATGTGAGCTGTTAGTATGATGAATAAACATGCGTTGAATTGGTTCATTAGGGTGGAACTATAGATCTCCTGATGTTTCCTTTATTCTTTGAAAAAGAGGCTTCATTGTTTCTGTATATTTGGCTGTTACAGCTGTGATGTTGCAAAGCAAAACAAAGTGCAATACAACAAAATGCTTCTGCTTATAGAAAATGCAAAAACAGGAAGCAGAAAAGATAAACGTGATGCAAATTGAATGCTTTATCTTGCTGATTGCCATGCATATTTACTTGGAGGGAAAGTCTTCCATAAGTTGTAGAGTTACAATGACTTGTTGGAAATATGTTCTCATCAAAATCACAACTTAATATTTAAAGATTAAAGAGAGTGTTACAGTTTAATATTTGTTCTACCCTGGAATCAGATACAATAGTATTACTTCTCTATTATGTCTATCACTCCCCATCTGAAGCTGTCTAAAACATTTTAGTCAATTAAGCTTCATTGCACATCTACAATGACAAAGTTTGCTCCAGCCATTGGGCAGATGGAGGAATGTTACTGACAAACATTAAAATGCCCTTGCCTGAACATTCACTGACAATATCCTCTTTATTTCAGTGGTCTTTTTCATGAGGAGTGTTCTATGGCACTGCTTGTCTTTGAAATTAAAGTAACATTTTTATTTCTTTTTACACTGTTAGTAGATCACTATGAAGTTAATTATTTTGATTTATGTAGTACCTAGGTATCCCACCAGATGCATGAAAATCCCAGTATTTGCCTGATCCATGCTGAGAGTCACTACCTCAGACAGCTTATTTGTTCAAATTAGACAAAATAAGTTTGTGAAATAGGAGAAGAAAATTTAAAAAGAAAAAAAATCCCCTGCTAGTTTCATAGACAAAGGAATGTGCATGTCCAAAGTGACCCAAAAAGTTAGCTCGGTAGCCTGAGTCCAAAGCAGGTCTCATTATTCCCAGCTCAGCATTCTAGCCAGAAGACCACACGTAAGGATTCCAGTCTTTTTACTGATGTTTTGAATTAGATGTTTGCCAAGGTATGAAACCAGTCATATTCTCAAAGCAAGAGGTGTGAAATTTTTGAAACTCATACACATAACCAATATTTGAGGACAATCTTGTATAAGTACCAATGAGGACAAAATGTGTCCCTCTCTCTTTTTCTTCCCCTCAGATAAAAAGAAAGTTAGAACATAGTCTGGCTTTTCAGTTACCTGTGAGTGAAATTATACAACACCCTATTAACAATGCTTTTACCACCTAGGACTTTATCTAGTACTTTTGCTTTGAACAGCAGTTTTTGGTTTGATGTTAAAAATGCCGTACTCATTTCCACTGCAAGGTGTATAGCATTGCTGCCAACAGAGGATATACACAGTTAACGTGCAGATGGAGGCATCTAAGTCCCAGTTTCTGTATTTCAGTGCTCTTCATATTATTCTGCAGAAAGATATTCCCAAAAATGACTGAGCAACCTGCTGCAAATGCTACAATTCTGCCAGAACTTTATAGGAGATTCTGTAGTGACAGGCCAGTATGCAAGGTCGACAGCAAACAACCATCCACTCTGACGTAAGAAGGTACTCTCCTTCATGAAGATTTTTGTCCTCATGAGAAGCAAAGCTGAAACCTAGTTGTGTTCCCTGTTGATTCTGTAAAAAGTTTTTTTATTATGGGAAAGCCTAGCAAACAACCTGCTTCACAAATTCCAAATAGATAGAATTATACCGCCATTCTACTTAATTTTTCACACATAAATCGTATTGCAAATGCCTTTTGCCTTAAATTTCTTTGTCTTAAATATCATGTGCTAAATGTTGCATCAGTCATTGTGCTTCATTACAGATATACTTACATTTTAGCTGATGAAAGAATACTTATTTATACTTTGAACAGTGCACCAGGCAGATGAAGTGCTCTATCTTTTTTTTCTGAAATTTGTTGGCTGAACATAATAACATTTCCACTTATACTTTTCCTTTAAAAATATTTTCCACAAATACATAGAGAAAAGAACACAGAATCAGAGAACTGCTTGCAGAACAAACAAAAAGCTAGAACCATATGTTGATAACAGTGGCTTTAAGTTTTCCATTGCTGAAATCCATATAACTAATAAGCAACAATACATTTGTACAACAGTACAAATAAGCAACATACATATACAGTACAAAGCATTTTAACATCCCACTCTGACACTGCAAAACATCAACTGAAAATATTCATATATACAGTTGCTGCCAGAATTTTTTTCCTCTTGATTATCAAAACCAATGTTTACAATCATGTGATTATAAGGTTATGAATGCCAAAACGTGTGTTATTGTTGCACTGGATTTTGTGAAGGCTCATGGTCCAAGAAAGATGATCCTTTTAATTTCCAAATGGAAAGTCTGTTTTTGCTATTTCTGCAACTATAGTGAATTTATGAGAGGACCAAATTATCAATTTAATCTTGATTGTAGTAACTTCACAATAAAAAACTGTTTTCACCAAAAGACAATGAACTTTAACACCAAATAAAATATCAAAAAGAATCCTAATGTTTTGTCTAGTGCCTGGTATTGGTTTGTCCACTTCACCACTATATTTATAACCTTTACAAACTCTTTTGTAAATTGACATTACATGCCACTGAGTTTGGCTTGTTAATGATTGTTGTTGACTGTTGGAAACGAGAACAATCTAGAATCTAGTATTTCCGGGTACATTAGTATCTATAGTTTCAGTTCTAAACAAATTGCACATTCAGTCTTTGATGCTATTCATGTAGGGTCAAGTGACACAGCTTGATTATAGTATTTCAACAGAAGGTTTATTCAGATGTACTTGGACATTGTAAGAAACGAAAGCATTTTAAAAAGAGATTACAGTTTACTAAACAGTGCAAAAATGAGTATCACTAATAGGAACAGTGATGGAAAAGCTTTCCAGAAAGTTGCTAAGCACAATCATACAAAGTACACCTGGTTTACAGCTTACAAAGTGAATTGCTATGAGCTGCAAATGAAAAATCCTGAGAATCAGAGTGTAAAAGCTAAAATATGACTATTTACTTAATCAGTGCACAGCTTGTGCTCCAATTAAGCGCGACATTACTGTGCAAAACTTTAAGATCATAAACAATAGCATCCCAAGAGTGTCTAATAAGCATTAAAATAATGACTGAAATAGTTTTCTAACCCCTGCACCTTCTTCATAAAGCTCTTTCCTTCCATGACTTAGACTTGTTTCTGCTTTTCTGACTTTTTAATTTTACTTTGAACACAAGGTAATTCTTGAAACACAGGTAAGGCAATACAGTGGGGAACAGAGAATAATCTAATACTTCTTTTTAACTTGCTTTACAAAGTTGCAGTTAGAATAGAATTTATTCCTATGCCAGAAAATCAAATATTATATATATGCCACTTAAGTCCCACTTATCTAGACAAGAGTTGCACGGTACATAGGTCTTACTCAGGGCTCATTTTTACTTTGAGTCTGCAGTCTTGGAAAAATTATTTTCACTTTGCAGATTCCATGTCATCTCATTATCTTCAGGCTAAACAGCTAAAGTCAAAGAAAGGTCTCTTTCCCTGTGTGAATGGAAGGGAATGGACTGTGAAGAGAGATGTTGGCTGCAATCTCGTTACATGATATAGAAACATCTGCCCCTGGACATGCAGACATTTTCCCTTCAAGTAGATAAAGGCAGCATGGGACCCACAACGTTGGGGAGGGTATGGTTTGAGTAGCAGCTAGGAAGAACTGCTACATTTTGTTTCATACACTCTGTGGCGGCTTATTCAGCTTCTTATGATTGGCATGTGGTACTGAGCTGGAGAGAAAAGGGACGATGGGCAGGGAACGAATGAGTGAGCTCAGGCGCTGTAAGCAGTGCTGGACATCGAAGCTACTGGAAGCCTAGACTTAGGAGAGACCAAGAGAAACATGAAACAGCTTCCAGCTTTCCCACTAACTCCACCAACGCATAACAATTAGTATATCATTTGGCATGTGTATACATAATGGAGGATGAAGTACTTGTATGCTTGTATTCTAGTCTCTCCTTTCCATCCTGGTTTCAAGTTTAATATGGCATGGGTATTCGTTACAGCAGGAAGACAGTTATTTGCAGCCTGTTCCTAATAATATAATTTTTGCATTGGCCATAGCCAATTTCTTAAACAAATATCCTACACAAGCCAGGACATGTGGAAATCTCATGAATTTTGCACTTACTACCAAGCAGAAAAGTATATTCAAACATTTTATTCTTTACTACTGTTGCAAAGCTTTCAGAAAAATTGAGAGGTCTCTCTTAAAGATTTCCTGTCCCACATTGTTGTGTTGTTGTTCCTTTTACACAAATTAGTAGGAAGAGAAAACATAAGCAGACTTTCAAGAAAAAAAAAAAAATTTAACTTATTTCTAAGTCCTTTAGAATACATTTCAATTTCAGAAAATGCTTTTCAGGGTGTAGTAAAACCACAGTTGAAATAGTTTTTTCCAGGTATATAGAACTTATTCATGTCAACAGAAAGGCCATGGCTATTTCAAGTTAGTTAATAAGAAAGCAACAAGAA
Source organism: Aptenodytes forsteri (assembly GCF_000699145.1). NCBI lineage: Eukaryota > Metazoa > Chordata > Aves > Sphenisciformes > Spheniscidae > Aptenodytes > Aptenodytes forsteri. The sequence continues at coordinate 9,054,094 of NW_008795259.1, read as the reverse complement.
CAACAACAACATTCCCCTCTGCACCCTTCTGTCTGTAGCACTTTTGTTAAATGCTAGCACAAGGTAACTACTTTTTGCTTGCAGACATGGGAGAATAGAAGTGACCATAAGGAAAAGAACCATTAAATGTGAACAAAAATAACCAAGAAAATACGGTAACAATATGTCAGTTATACAAGTTTTAATGACCTACATTCCAGCAATAGTAGTTATTCTTGTCTGTAGAAATGGAAGAAAAGAGGAAGGAGGAGCCTGATCAAGGTCTGGACATAGTCCAGAGTGAAGCAGGTTTCCGCTTGCATTAGACCAGAAATACTCTCTATATTTTTAATGTTGTCCTCCAACGTCTGTCCAGTCAGCTGTCTACGCAGTGCAATTACCAAAAAATACAAGTCAGTACCAGATTAAATAAATGGGACTATCACTGAGATCTAAAGCGTTAATAAGTACAGGTGAGCACTGATAAGACTCCTTCCTTTCAAAGAAGGGAAGAGATTTTTCTATTGTTCTGATGCTGGTTGTGCTGGAGGAGAAACAAGGACAGAGAATCTGAAGAGGTTCATCTTCAAGAGCTGCTGTCTAATTCTGGAGCATATTTGATTTCAAGACTGCCTTACCAGTAGCTTGAGTAGCCCTAACGTTGTCAGCTTTTTCCTTTCTGCCTGAACAAAAACTGCCTGTCTTCTAAAAGGCAGAAAAGGAACTTATTCTGCCTCAACCACTATCTGCCTTGTACGCAGCTAGAACGGAGTAAAAGGGAAAGGCTGTAATACTTCCTGTCCTGCAGTGTCACCCTGTGTGTGGCAAAGCACTAGGAAGGCTCTCTTGCAAGGCGTCATCCACAGTTACACATACAGCCTTTTGGGAAAAGACTTGCCAAAGGACAGGTGAACTTCCAAATATATCCTTCTTCCTGATCCACTCTAACTTTTGTGCCTTTACCCATCTTAAGAGCTGAAATGAGCTAACATCACCTGATAAGCTCAATGCTAATAATGATACACAGGCAACAGAACAGGTAATATATCCCATTATTTTAATACTACCCAAGTGACTAGTCCTTGCTGCTCTACAGCACTTTTTCAGATATGTTAACAAGGTCTAAGAATTGTCTACTGATGACTCGAGTGGTCATTGATAATTTTATTCCCCTTTCACTGTAATATTTGTGCTATTTTAAATGAAATTGAGCCATTAGGTAGCAGAATATGTGAAACAATTATGTTCATGGAATTGGACTATCTGAACTTTGTTTTTAGAAAAGTAGAATATGGATCTTGAAAATCACTTCAAAAATACACTCTGAGATATTATCATGAAGTCTAGCACAAGAATACTAACCTTAATTAATGTTTATCTGTAAATAATGTTTAATTTTACTCATAAATGTTAATTAATTTGATTAATCTGTAGGACTGAAAGTCAATCAGTTATTTCAAACACAATGTGTTTCATGCTGTTTCCTCCATAAATCTAGGATTTGGCTTGCATTTCAGGAAAAAATGTTACCCCAGACTATGGATTGTTTTCCCTCCAGGAGAAAATTTAGAATATGTGTTTGTTGGCAAATGATACATTGCCAACATAACTTTCTCTGGCATATGTCCATTAGCTCAAAAGGAAGAATTAGCGTTGTCCTCCTGCTTGGCAAAGGTAATTAATTAGGATCAGAAACTTTGTTATCTCATCTATTACAGAGCTTCCACAGTTACAGCATAAAAAATCACACACACACACACACAGAGACACAAATTCCATTAATGAAAACCAAAGTCATGCAATGTTTTGTCTCAAAACCCTTGTTTTGTCCAGCCTACTCAGACGAGAACAGTACGTATGCAATCCATTCCTTTATTAGCTTGTGCACGATATCTGGATACTTTGGTCAAAAAGGATGGCAAGCAGAGTGCAGATGTTGTAGCTTCCTCCAGACTTCCCACAGGATGAATATTCAGTCTTGACACACATAGCTCCCCAAAAGAGCAATGAACTGAAAGTGATGTCCTCTGTTATCACCCAAAGGTGACGATTCTTACTCTCAGCCAACGGAAGTAGCAGACTGCTGCTCTCTTAAGCAAAGAGGATGTGGGACTAAGCTGTGAGCCATCTGAGCACCACCCAACCTCCAGGCTGCAATCCTCTTTTGGATATGCTGCAACGAGCGCTGTCCTTTACTTCAGGCAGTGTATGCTCTACAGCTCTGTGCACTCCCATACTGGTAAGCAGAAAATAGCACCTCTGCTAGGGAGAAGACACTTCTGTTTCTGAAATGTTCTGGTGTTCACAGCTTAGCTACATTTAAATTAGGCAGGCAGTAAAATTTTCATGGGGATTTCTTTTAAAAAATAAAGTGATGCATTTAGAAAGCAATGATTTGCTGGAGTGAGGATTTTCACATCCTCAGTGAAAAATGAGGATGACAATTACAAACAGTACAGAAGGAACAAAAGAATACAATGTATTGAAGAAATTAGAGTTATTTATCTGACAGAGATTTATGTAGGGAGCCAAAAAGTACAGTAGAATGAGCTGCAATGTCATCAACCTTGACCCACTGAAAGCAATTAATGTGATACCAGAGTCAACTGGGTTTATGACAAAATGTAACCTCTCTGACCCAGAGAGATGAAAATAATGACCAGAATTTCTGAGGTGGTATAATAATTCAAGTGCTAAATACTCTGTGAGGGACTGTGAAGGTTCAATTCATATCAAAGTCAGAGGAAACTGCGGTCATTTAGGCCTAGACACTCAAAGGTAGTTAAGGGCTTAACTTTCCTTCCCCGCTGCCCCCAGCAGCATTAATGCTTTTCTGTATCTGATCATCAAAATCATGTGAGATTAGGTTCTCTACCATTAGGAAGATATGAGCAAGTAGTAAGCAACCGCTTGACTACTGTTGGATAGGTCATAGGAGACCTGTACTTGATTGTTTTTTCATGCATTCATCAAAAAATGAAATGTGAAAAACGACCTGTTGGCCAATGTATCATTGAAATGTCTTATATTTTGTGACTAAGCAGAATTTGTTACAAATACAACCATGGTAGCGACTAAGCTGTATCAAATCCCTGTTCTGAAAATAACTTATGTTGGGTTTATAATTTAAAAACAGGTGAATACAGATATTTTTAAATTAGTGTGTTCATACAGAGGCAGTATTTTCTGTTCTACCATTGCAGTACAGTGTCTTCCCTTTTCTTTCTCTGTCCTTCAACAAGGCCTGTCACAGAGGAAAGTTAAAAAAAAATCTATGTAAACCACTGTTTACTTGGCACCAAGTAGACAAGTGGAGGCACTGTGCTGAATCCATGCCAGTCAATTAATCTGTTTTTCCTATTTAGGGAACACAATAGACTTCAGAAGCCCTTTAGCTAAACTTCGGTTTGACACCTTGCTCAAATGTCTCACTCATTTACAAGAGCTTTCTGAACACATTCTGCTTCCAGATTTGTCACTGATAATTTCAAGTAATTTTGTTTCCTTGTCCTTTTGTTTCACTCTCTTTAAAAAGAGTAAAAATAGTTGTCACAAGGAAGCTTACAGAGATGATAACGTATTTGCAGTTTATTTTGAGACCTTTGGAAATAGAATTTGTTTCTCACAACGATGCACATTCTTTCTGTCTACTTTCTGCTTGAGATATTCACCCAGTTCCATATTTTTGCTGGAACAATCCTCATGAAAGTCAATGGAGCAAGAGTACTTCTGGGGCCAAAATTTAAAGATAATGCCCCAAACCCAGTGATTTGGTTTCTGCAGTGATATTTGAAAATCTGGTGAATAAATTGTGTCTATGGACTCTTTGCTGGTGTAAAACCTTAGCAGGATAGGTCCTCCCTGATACAGCTATAACCTCCTCATGCTTAACTGTGTACAAATAAGGCAAAGAGAAAGTGAATGAACAGAACTAGTCTAATTATTTTTCTTGTCAAACCAGAGCTCTGCTTTGTTTTTTTATCTCAAAACATCTCAATTTTTAAGTATTAAAATAGCACCTTATACTGAGGAGTCAGATGTAACCAAGACAATTCAAATGCACTAGTTAGCTGAGCTTAGGTACAAAACCAAACCAAACAAAAAATATCCTGAAATGTGCTTAGATACATACATGCACGACATCGTTGGGTGATGAAAGACAAATAAACATTTTCACATTATTCTTGCATTGATCTTGTGAATCAAGCAGGGTAATCACAAGTCAGATTTTCTGTAGGCTTCCAGGTCAAAGCTGCTCCCAACAGCTAGCTAAGCTTTGGCACACAGATCACTTCTTTGTGGAAGTCTGAAATTGGACATGCATGCAACAATTCTTTTGTTTTAAGAAGATCTTTTTTAATTGTTATCTTTAGCACAAGAAACATAGAGATCAGCTTTTCCCTGCAACATGTTCATCAGTACTCCTTAGTCTAGGGAAGAATTTCTCAAGGCATCCAGAATTCCCCCAGGGAACTTTTTTTTTCTTTTGTTCTTTGCCTAGCCAACTACTTCACTTCTTCCTTGAGTAGCCCCATAGTTTGGAAAAAAAGTTGGAAAACAGGCAGTCATGTTTCTCAATATACATTTTTTTTTCTGCCAAAAGAGAGAACAGAGTCTATACTCACAAAATAATCAGTGAGAGACCCTTTCCATTATATCTCATGTTTCTGGCAGGTGACTTCTGAACAGTCTCACCACCTCATTAAAACTTCTCTTCACCTAATTACTTTGAAAGAAATGGTTTGTCTTAGTAGTGATCTTTTGGTCAAATATGCTCTGTTTAAATGCATGGTCTTCAAACATGCTATTCCTAAACCAAGCACAGTAATTTCTCATGCTCCCTTTCTCAGTCTCCCATTCAGTAAGGAGGCAAAAGTCAGGAAAGAGGGCAGATACTGTGATAGAGTTCACAGGTGAATATGAGTGTAAACACAAAGAGGACTTAGTGGTAAGGCACTAAGAGTCTGTTCAGATTCTTTGAAGAACACCCATGATATCAGCATAGAGAAGTGGATATGTTTTACATACAGTCTACAGTAGAGGTAATTGCATTTACAACATTGTTACAGACTCTGCTGAATGAATGTTCTGACCTCTGCAGTAAAAATTGTTACCAGCATCAAAAACTATATTTGTGTAAGTGTATATGTATCAAGGTTTACATTAAATAAAACTGCTCTCAGGTAATTTGTTATATTTTGTCAAGGTAAATGGATAAACATATGATATATTTTGCTTCTTTTAATGCCACATTAGCCCACCATAGTTAAGTAACAAGTAAAAAACATTATTTACATTAATTTTTTAAACTTTTTTTTTATTTTCAGAAAAATCAGGTGGCATGTGTCTTGCAAATTACACAATCAGTATTCATCAAAGTACACAGATTAGTTTGTGCAAAATAAGGTACTTTTCAGCTGGCAGGAAAGCAGGCAAGCTTATAGCAGAAATTAAGGAAGATGGTGGGATGCTGACAGTTACAAATACAAGCAGATTTGGAAATGAGAGTATTGGGGGAATACAAGGGGTACTTTCTTTTACGCAATCACATTGACACAGTGTTTTAACCACTTGTGTAGGAGCAGCATAAGCCAAAATTCCAGATTTAACATTTCTTGATTGTTAGTTGTTATTTCTTCTTGTATTTAATTTTTGCCCACTTATTTGTGTGGCAATGATTCAGGGTAAAAACAAGGACTTGAGAACCTGAAACTGTATTTCTAGCTGAATTACACACCTGGTCTTCATTGCTGTAATTAACCTTATTGTCAGAAAGACTCTATGAATTCCTTAAAGAGGATCCCTGTTTTTGGGGGATCCCTGTTTGTAATGCTTCAACATACGTTCTTAAAGCGAATCGCATTTTACACTTTATGCCATGTGTTTTGCATATTTTTTCTTGAAAGCACATTGTTCCTTCAGAATACTTTATCTCATAAGCAAGTGGAATTCTGGCTTCATAGATGTTGGCTGCTTGGATCAGTTTCTTGGTCTCATTTCATTGTTCCCTTTGATGCCCTTCTACAATGGAAAAGAAGAGGAAAACTGGCTGGAATTTCTCTGTCTCCTTTACTTCCACCATGTAGCCTCAGGATGGTGTATGAGCTGCTGATCTGTGGACGTTAATTAGGCTTATCATAACTATATCCATGTCCATACCCAAAAAGAGGATCAAGGAAACAAGTTTCCTGACAGTAGTGCCTCCTGCTTTTTGCTGGGAAAGTTGAACGTAGAATACAAAGGCAATTTGGCCCTGTATGATTCAAGTCACAGGAAAAGTAAGACTCAAAACCTGAAAAAGTTATGCAGTATTTTGTTTACTTATTTTATTTACTTTGCTTGCTTTTGCTTTTAGCTAAGCATAACTAGCATCTAGGGTTTTGGGTTTTTTACAGTAGTGCCTCCTGCTTTTTGCTGGGAAAGTTGAACGTAGAATACAAAGGCAATTTGGCCCTGTATGATTCAAGTCACAGGAAAAGTAAGACTCAAAACCTGAAAAAGTTATGCAGTATTTTGTTTACTTATTTTATTTACTTTGCTTGCTTTTGCTTTTAGCTAAGCATAACTAGCATCTAGGGTTTTGGGTTTTTTTTGTTGTTGGTGGTGGTGGTGGTGGGGTTTTTTTTTAATATTCCAATTAGCTTAACTAAGGAGCAGAAGAGTGGCTCCAAAAATCAGAATTTAACAACTTTTCAAAATGGTACAGGATCTTTTTAGATTTTTTTTCTAAGTGAAGGACTTAGCCAAGATTCCATAATGAGCTAGTGACAAGAATAAATCCTGTCAATACATGTTTTACTATCTTCAGCTTTCTCATAACATATCAAGGATCCAAGGACGTACAAACCACTGCTCTTAGCATTAGTGCCATTTATTCATATATTATCCAGTAAGCTAAGTGAAGAAATCATAATATTCTAAGAAGAAAAAAAACCAGATTTTGTATAAAATCTGTTGTGTCTTTATCACTGAAATTGAGTAATTCTTCCTTTTCACTTGGAACTTCATTATGCTGCTAAATATGTGTGCATCTTAGAATATAGTGGGGAACAATGCAAATTACTTGTTTTGTTAAAATATTGACAAAATGAGGTATGATCCAATATTGTAATTGCACTGCCACAACAGAGAACATTATTTATGATATGAAAGCAAAGATAATTCTTTACATTCTCTCCGTGCAAGCTTTTTTCATAGATCTAATTCTCTCATTGAGAAGGGCAAAGGTCTGACTTGTGTCAGGAAATTCAGCTGTGATGTTTCCCCTTTTACATGGTCTTTTTTTCTGTAGTATGCGTTCAGAGGAGATAACTGCCACCCTTTTCAGAATAGGCTGGTAGGAAGCAATCAATATTTTCAAAAAAATCTTAGGGAACATACTGCTTTTGTGTGTCTTATGGTGTCATTTGATACTCCTGAAGAGTGTTTGTTCTCTTCAATAATCTAGCCAGAGACTTGACCCTATCATTCCTTTAAAATGAATGACTTCTTTAATTCTTCTTTTCTAAGCACTGTTGTGTGAGAGCAAACGTTTTGGGTATATGTGTTGACTGAAAAAGCTCCTGAAACTCTGAGCAAAGGAACTGCTTCTTGTTGTTTGCTTTGTGACATGTTCAAGGAAAAAGAGCATTAAATTCTCTGCAAATACATAGGACTGAATAAAAAATAATGGACAGAAACAGTTCCCAAAACACCTAACTCCACATTCAATTTCTTCCTTAATGGAAGTAAACTGCAACCTAATCACAGGTATTTTAAAGAATTTTTCTTCCTGTACTATTGCACATTGACCCAACTGTGAAATGCTGAAGCAGGGTAAATTAGCACAAGTAGAAAACTGCTGTAATGTAGATGTGCTGCTTCTAACACCAATCTATCTTGTTTAGAGTTAGCCAAGATACTACTGTATGGCTCTGTATTGTGCATCTTAAGAAATCAGTTAGCTATATTGAAATGTAAAAAAAATGTATTTAGCACCAGCTGTATTCTTATATCAGAAGCTTATCTAAATGTGATTTTTATGATAAAGTTTAAGGTCAACAGTGTCAAATCTGGATGTTAAAATATATGTGTCTAAAAAATGAAGTTTGATTTCTCAAAACTGTCTTTCTGAGTTAAATGGGAGAGGCAAATATTTTCTCTCATTGAAACAAAGCTACTTATACTTACCTGTCTGTAATATGCATAGTGTATGACCTTCTTCAGTAGGTAGAAGGTAGAATTTCCATTAGTTCAGTGTTATGCTATTATAAAAAACTCTTTTCCTTAACATATTGCTTTTAAATATGACAGAAACAAGCAACTGTGGCTTGAAAATGGTTAGAAGATAACTCCTGCTCTTCATTTCTCTTAAGGTGGGTGGTGTCTTCCTCACTAGCAAAAATTCTCAATGTTTAAATGGGATTGTGGGAGCCTTCATCCAGGCAGTCAGGTTAAGAAAAGTTCTTTTTAGAACTAGATATGGAGTTTTGCTCTCTTTGTGCATGTACATAGATTTATTCTGTAAGAGTATTTACTTTACTGATATAAACCCCAGGAAAATTATTTTTGTGCATATATGTCTTATACCTATTCAGGGACAAGCCTATGAATTTCCAGTTTCCATACATATTGACCGAGAAGGTACCATCCTGTATCTAAAACAATATTAAAAATCCATAAAGATAAACCAGAGCTTTCAAATGCATCTGCTTTGGACAAAGCAAAGTTTTCACTGAAGAATGTTTTTCCACCAAATATGCCTTTGAATGATTTTTAATAGATCTTGTCCAACTTTCTGCTGAACCTTCCTGAGGGCAAGGATGCTATAAACCATGAGTTCTGGACTTTACACAGTCTGTTTGTAGATCTGCCCCTGAGTCAAGAACGCATGAAGCTACAGCTTTGGTCCCTCTGGGGCAAACCTCCACCATGGATCTGTCTCTAGTCGGATTCTGCAGGGTACCTGACCCTAGAGTGACTGCACCTGATAGATCTTCCCTATGCGTGGTCGCTCTTATAGCATTTCTGTAGTTCTGCAGTGGCCTGGTGGATGCTCATCAGCTTAACGACTGTTATTAGCATCAGAACTGTGATGATCTTAAATTTCACCTGGCACTTACGGTATCCAAAGAGTTTCCAGTTCACTGAAAAATTACTTCTGTCCAACTTAAATTGAAACCAAATTAAAAACCTGGACAAAATAAAACACACTGTGAACAATGACATTTCTAGCAATGTAAAAAATCTTTTACACCAGCTATTCATAAGAAACAGTATTCATATGATCACTTTTTTTTTTCCAGAGTACTCTTACCTCATTCAGCAGATGAGTATTGCTTTGATGTTCTTATTTTTTATCTTTCCCTTCAATATGTCATGTCAAACTTCATTTAATGCACACTACCCAATCTTTGCACTGAATAAAAAAATATATACATTTTCTCCCAGGAGTTTCTGTGGTGATCTCATTCAAAATTTTTAAAACATTAATTACTGTTTTGTTTCAATGTCCATGTAGTATGGTTGGTATTATTATTATTTCAAATTCATTGCTAGGAAACTGGAGATTCAAGACAGCTGGTGTCAAAGTCACTAATTTGTTTTGGTTTCCCAATATAAGGTATCCATATAGAATATGGATAGTGCACATATTAAAGTTCCTGCTGTTGGTAGTGCACAGAAGCAGCACCAAGGGTATTAGGGTATGGAAGATAACTCTGCCATCTAGTTTAACTGTCTAGGTTGTCAGTTGAGTTTCCTTGTATTGTCATAGAATCATAGAAGCATAGAATATCTCAAGTTGGAAGGGACCCATAAGAATCACCAAGTCCAACTCCCTGCTCCTCACCGGACTACCTAAAACTAAACCATATGACTAAGAGCATTATCCAGACACTCCTTGAACTCTGACAGGCTTGGTGCTGTGCCCACTTCCCTGGGGAGCCTGTTCCAGTGACCAACCACCCTCTCAGTGAAGAACCTTTCCCTAATGTCCAGTCTGAGCTTCCCCTGACGAAGCTTCATTCCATTTCCTCATGTCCTATCTGGTCACCAGAGAGGGGATATCAGCACCTCCCCCTCCACTGCCCCTCTTGAGGAAATTGTAGACTGCGATGAGGACATCCCTTGTCAATACAGACTAAGTAGGTCCTCCAAAGAGACAGAAGTCTGAGCATGCCTATTTTCTTTGTCTGCATAGTTATTCTAAATTAATTGAGTTTATACCACGTTAACTTTTCCTGATAACACCCTGTTAATTGGTGTTCAGAGAAGTCCACCAGCTTCTGTAGAATATGTAAGTCAAAATCTAGGTATGTTGAACTGAGCATCCAGAAAGTAAAAACATATCATTATCAAATCATGCATAAAAGACTATTTAAGTGATTTGGCATGATAACATAAACCAAGCAAGGCTTAAATCCAGATTTTTCAGGGTAGCACCTAATCTTGACGTTGAAAGTATTTTTTTCGTTCATCTGCTTCACATACTTCACACTTTTCAGTGTCTTCAGTAAAGGAGGCACGGCTGATCCAACTTAATTCTCTCTACAGTCCTTATTCATCACTGAATACTTTACATCCAATTCACAAAATAAGCCAGGAATTTAAAATGTAGTATCAGACTACAGATAGACTCAAGGTGTGTGATAAACAAGACAAGCAACTAAAAGACTGTATGTGTGATCCGAGTTCTAAAATTTACAAAACTTTCCAAACAACCTCAAAGGTGTAAAGGCCCAGACCCACACAGGTGACCACCTCATAAGTGCTCCTGACCTTCCTCACATTTGCTGTAGCTGCAGAAATCCCAGTATGCCAACAAATTCTTGCTAAGTATCTCTAGGGATATTGAGGTACCATACCATTTGGTTCCTCCCCCTCCAGTCACAGTTCTTCATTTCTACTTCTTCCATTGGTTTAATCTATTCTTTCATGGTAATTTGAGTCACTCTTCTGCTGCTGGGGTCCCAAAGAAGTACAAAACCATTATGGATTTCATGACTAGCTCTTCTCAATATATGAAAAACTCAAATTCTTTGACATTTGAAAGCAATTTCTTTCTTGCAATATTCTAGAAATGGTTGCAAAGAGGATGCTATTTTCCACAGAAGAACAAGATTGATCTATTTTTTCCAGTGTTTTCCTTATTATTACAATCTCAAGAAAAATCACTGTATCTTAAAATAGATGTAATCTACTAAACAGAACCTTTTCTAAATTTCTGCATCTGAACCTGCAAGTATTGTTTTTGGGTATAAAAACATGGTAAGACTGATTATAATAGAGGGAATTGTTTAGATTTATGGCTGTTGAAGCAGTTTTGTGAGCTATAAGGGATAATAGAGGGAATTGTGTAGATTTATGGCTGTTGAAGCAGTTTTGTGAGCTATAAGGGCTATCAAAAATGTGTACAGCTGCACATGATTTAGTAATTAGCAGTGTCCAAAGCATCTATCTCTGGCAGATGTTTCAGAAGCTGCTAATTTTAAATTGCATCAAAAAGAATCTTGTATTTAACAGAACACTTGGGCCTTGTGAAATATAAAAATATTAGCTCAACTTTTAAAGTGTTTTAAAAGGATTTTTTTTTTTAAATAAAAAAATGTTTGAATAAGAAAAAATCTGTTATGCCAATAGGAAAATTAAGTAAGGCCTGCATGGCTTGCCTATGCAAAATGTTTTACTTTACTTCTGTCTCCTTAGCTTTTGTCCTGAGTTTGTACTTCCATTGTGCCTTGCTGTGTGCTGTCTTTCAATATGGGGAGTGAAAGTGAGAAACAAAAATTTAATGGACTACGTGCACCACTAACACAAGCCCTCGGCTGCAGAGTGGATAACATTAATGGTAATCCTTTGGCTCTAGTAAGAGCTCTCTGCAGATCCACAGAAACCCCAAGCTAACCTTACTAAAGAACATCTCTTTCATCTTTATTTTCTCACATGAGTTGCAGAGCTTCTTTAAGGACCACGCTGTCCGTGATTATGACCCTTATAGTTTAGCCAACCTCTCCAGAGAAAAGGTGGTAAACAGAATTCTCTAAAATGTCAACAGGGGGTCTACGGAGCTTGCTTTAAAAATAAATAATATAGAAGAAGTGATATTACATGAAAAATTCCTGAAGAGATAATGCAGTTTTCTATTAAAATATGTAAATAAGTAAAAAATATTTAAGTAAGTATATTAAGACTTTTAAATAAAGACATCAGCTAAACATGCAAGGCTAATTTGAAGACAATATTTTGCATAGACCATCTTATAGGTCTTTGAAATCCCAGAATTTGTATATTTTAAACTCTGCTTTCACCCTCCAGTTTTCCAAAAGCTTCTGTGTTTTGCTTGGGGTTTTTTTGGTGTGTGTTAAAGGGAATTTCTTGTTCCCTCTTGTCTTTTACAGCTTTCATTTTGACTTAGATCCAGCAAAATATTTTTTTTTGTTTTAATTTTATATCAATATATTTATATTCTGTTTTAATTTGAAGGTTAGACTTAAGTATTCAACATATCAAAAGAAAAAATAAGAAAAAAAACCCCACCAAAACCCAGCCAGCCTCCCCACCAAAACTCTTGAGTTTTGTCTGGTTTTATACCAAATTAATAAATCTGAAAGATATGGACACACTGTTAAAAATTCTTCTCAATTTTATGTCATATTTCCACAAACACATTATCTAGCCTGAATGGTGGTGACTGCAACTTGGTAAGCAATGGCAGTATATCTAGCACTGTACAGGACATAATATGTGTATGTTCTCTGTCCCACAAACTCATAGGAATATTTTTCTGAGCTCCTGACTTATAAGAAAACCTGAGAATCTTTCTCAGTTTTCCTGTGAAAATTTAACACACCTCTTGCTATAATCAGTTATAGCAGTGGCATCAGGCAGGTTGCAACACAGATAACACTGACTAGTTACTGCAGCTACAGCAGTGTGAACTTTACCGCGCTCTCATGCAATTGTGTGAACATCTGCTTTTATTACTCTTCTACTTCCCTGCTTTTCAAAATGTGAACATTTTTTTCCTATTATGTTCTGTACTGAGCAAAGCCATCAATTTTAAGCATCTTTTTCACATTTGCTGCAGAATGAAATAATTTTCTTTTCTCATCAAACAATCTGTATAATTAGAGTACTTTATAGCTATCTGTATCAACCAGTTAGCGTATTAATTGCTGAGGGTTGGACTATACTAGTGATCATGTAAGCAAAATTTTATAAATGTGATTACATTGTTGAAAGTGTAATGAACAGGAAGGGCATTTCTATAGACAATGAATCCTTTTCTCCAGAACCCAACAACAAAGCTTTCTGATTTTCATTATAGATAGTCAGTTGTTTATCCTCAGGGGATATTTCCCTTTTCTATATCTCAAATTTTCTCTTTAGATTTGAAAGGCCTAATTCTGATCTGGCTTATTTAGGTTTTACTCTAAAGGAAATAAATTGATTTCAGAAAAGTTGATCTGCTTTTATGAAGTCATAACTGGTAGCTTGCTGCGGCCCAGAGTCTTCTGAGCAACTTCTGAGGGTTCACTGAAAGTTAGTCTCTTGTCTTGCTGCTGTGGTTTCTTAACACATAAAGACGGGATGCATAGCAGCAATTTATCTGAGTTTGTTGACAAGTACTTAGCATATTAATCTAATCATTAGGGGGTTTAGAACACATCTGATGTGTGTCATGTTTTTGTACATACATGGACTGTTAGTTAAACTGAGAGGGCCGTATTGTGCTTCAAAAGAGTTATTCTAGTCTTCCCTTGCAAACTTTTTAACAGCTCCATCATCCTCCAAAAGTATGAACTATGCAGTCTCACCTGTGATAGGTCAGGCCCACAAGCAAATACTCTTGAGACAACAGCCTTTGCTCACTGTGTTGGTAATCTGGGGTTCTTTAAAGCAGAAATGCCCAGCTGCTCTACAGTAATACTGTGACTGGCTCATGAAAAGGAACAAGTACATCTGTCTGTCTTTATAGTGTCTGTTTTCACTGTGTATACTTTTTAATCTTGAAAAATGAAATTGTCTTTTTCAATTTTAAATATGGAATGCATTAAGCATGCTAATATTTATTTATGTCTTCCTGAGTGAAGGACTGGCAAACTGAAGCTCTTTGCCCTGTGGAGTGGAGCTCTGCAAAGGCAGTGCCAGGAAGAAGAACATAAAGGTTCCTGTGGAGTGGAGCTCTGCAAAGGCAGTGTCAGGAAGGAGAACATAAAGGTAACTGTACTCCTCTCTTCTACCTCTGTTTTGACCTCACGAAGTGTGATGATTCAGCTCTAGAGACAGATAGGTGGTCACATAAGCAATCTTTGCTATGGGACCTAAAAGCATTACACAGATCCTGCAGATCCATGTGCCTTAGGCTCCGCATTGAGATGAGGCAGAGTTATGTCCTATGCTTTCTTGCTCGATGGGTTCCCACGTAAATGAAATTTGGGTGTGCAGGTTAGATAGGAGTTGCAGAATATTCAGAAACGTGATTAATCTTAATGAAAAAGGGAACAGCGCTGTGAAAGATGCAGAGAAACAGACCTAACCCAGAGTGAGCACACAGTTACAGGCAGTCTTACAAGCACAAAGAAAAGCATCCGATAGTATGTAGTGATATTTATAAAAAGGCTGTCTTCACTACATTTAAAAAGAGACTGATACAAAACTCCTGTGGCAAATGCAAACTAGCTCAAACTAAAGAGAATTCCAGCATCTGACAGAAGTCATACAGCAAAATAAGTAAAAAACTAGGTTGGGAGGCATGTGCATAAAAGAAAGGTAATCTAGAAGCATTTGCATCATTTCATTAATCTTTTCATCTAGATACATCTTTAAGGTGAGTTTTCCATGTAAGCAATTTGATCCTCAGCAAATTTTTGAAACCATCAAGGACACAGTCCAGAAAAGCTGTTCTATTAAGATATAGGTCACACTTAAAACCTTTGTTAAGTTTGTTTCAGGATGTGAAAAGGATGGAGTCACGCAGCCTCTGAATTTACTCAATAACTCAGCAGGTGTCTTTTTTTTCCCCTATTTTTGTCAGTGAAACAAATGAGGCTTGAATACAAAAAAAATAGTGAGATATTCCTGAGTACAGACTTATATTTCTAACTACTACTACTACTACAAAAACAAAGAATTATTATCATTGATCATGTTCCATGTAGCAGTTTTATATCATCATTGGGTTTCAGTTTACCACTTTCATATTGTAAATCTGTAATAAAATATCACACTAATATCCAATTTCAGGAAGTAAAATGTGTCCATTTAACATGAAATGTTAGTAGAAATTATTAGGAGATTATACACTAGCAGTAATTATACACCTGACTAAAGATCCTCTGTTTTTGGAAGTATTTCCTGTGCCAGTCACCAGAGTACATATGTATTTTGTGGAATTACCAAGCACCTATCTGCTTAAAATTGATAGGGTTTATTTTTCCTTGCTTCGTATTGTATAATCTAGCATAACCAAAATTTATAGTATGACCAAAATATAATACTTAAGATTTCCAGAAGGACTATGTCCTGATGCCTAAACCAAGCAATAATCATTCCCGTGTTTGGTTTTCCTCTATATCATTGATCTTTTAGCTTTATCTATAGTAATAAGAGGCACTTTAAAATATATTGATATTAAAATTAGGAGCCTCAGTGAAGTCATTTATAGAACAATACCAGTTAGACATGATTTAAACATTTTGATGAAATGTTAAAAACCCCAGCCAATCTGACAGTCAAGGTAAACCTGTATGAGCACAGCAGAGCTACGTAATCACACAAAGCAATTTCTTGACTAAAGATGACTCTTAATGGAAAAAATATTTATGAAACTTTATGCTTGTTTTTAAGTTGCTTTGAAATTGGCCAGTGAACAACAACAGAGTAGGAGGGCACAATCAGATGGATAGATGGTTTCTTTAAAAGTCATGCCAAAAAGTATTATAATTCTGTAGGAAAAAGTAGCAACTGAAAGTGAGACAAAACCCATCAGTATTTTGGGAAAACTTTCATCACTTTTAGTTTTTTCAACCATCTGTCATTTTTAATCTCTATTTTAATAGCTTACAGGGCAGTGCACAGCCTGGGGCCTTCTATCAGTAATAGAAAAAAATCATATTTACAGGACTACCAGCCATTAAAAGATTTCCCTGAGGTACTTAATTCTTTAAGTTAATGTGGTTCACCTGATTAATTATCAATAGAGAGTATTATTTAACATTTTATGTATTGTCCAATATTTTCAATCAAGATAGAAATTTATGTATGTAAGTGTTTTTACTGTGTGTAGTTTATATTTTTCTGTTTATGTTTATTTCAATTCTTTTGTAGGGTCTATGTAGCAAGGACCTCCAAAACACACAAAGAATCATTCATGAGTTCTTCCATAAAACTTTGGGAACAGCAAACTGATATTTTCTGTCATATCCACTGTATGGTTGAAAATACAGTGGATATGACTCACCATCCCTAATACAGACAGAACCATTTTTCTTAAGAAAATCATCTTTAGCTGAAATTAAAAAAAGTTAGATTTTAAATCCATATCATAATTTCGTCACGATACTTAGAAGTTCTAAGTTAATTGTACAGTTAGCGATAGCATTTTATAGTTACCATGACTGTACAAGCCTAATATTTGAGACTCATTCAACAGCTTTTTTAAGAATTCCTTTGTGTACTGCCCAGATCACTCTTATGTATATTAGCTGTAGTTAAAAGGGTTTTTCTCATTAATTGCATAGCATAACTTTTTTAATAGAATATTTTATATTATTCCCTTCATGTTAATGATGTCAGAATGTTTAATATTTTTGTCTCACTGGTTTCTTTCTTTTGAATTTTATTGGAAAATAATTTTGAGATGCTTTATATTTAGGAAAAGATTCCCACCCATGAAAATGTATTTTTCTTTAAAGTATACAGAATTTGTGGGCTGTGCTTGGTTTTGTTTTGTTTTTCAACAGGATTTACTATGCACAAACCACAGTCATAAAAGCACATAATGGCTTAGGAAAAGCACTGCAATTTATCATGATAGAATTCTGTGTCCTATGCAAGTAAAATTTCATTTCTGCGGAGTTAAGAAATGAGTGCTCCCTACGTATTTTACTATTACCTGTGATTCTGTTTAAGGAAAGCTAAATTACTTTTATGAAAAGCAGGGGTTGGTAAGTCTCATGGCAGTAAAAGAAGGTTAATGCTACATTAATTCTAAATCTTCCTCTCTCCTCTACTTCTTCACAAGAATATGTTTCTAGGCTGTTTTTTTTGCATGGTGTCACAGAAACTTCAAAATACAATTCTGTACCTCTAGACGCTGCAGAAGATAGTACACAAGCAGATAGTTAAAAGTAAATACCTGCACAAACTGTTTGCAGACAAAGCACACAAAGTGAATAGGCTTTTTATGGAGAGAGAACGGATGCAATCAGAGAATAAATGTTTAGTCCAACAATACCTAGAAGTCTGCAGTTAAATTTGGAAACAGGATGTCCAATGTTTCAGTCTCATGCCATCACACAAAACATCTTTATTTTTTTCTGTCCTTGCCAAACTAGGCTTAGTGCAGTTTTATTGTACTGTCCAAATTACATGAGGTCTTAAGACCTCTCAATGGATGCTGTAGAGGTCCTTGTTAATAATTTATGTTCTAGGAGATGTTTTAGCACACAAAAAGTAGTTGGGGTAAAGGATTCCCATTAGAGATGTTAAAAAGTACCTGATTGTAAGGGAGACTAGGAGAGCTCATGGAAGAGAAATTTGTTGGGGGGTTTATATATAAAAGTGTCATCTCTTGCTATGTACATCCCTGAGCTACAAATTGTTGAAAACTGTGAGACCACTAGGAAACTCTTGCTTTTTCTGTAAGAAGATAAGGAAATTCCTACAGGGTTCTGTAAACTGCAAGTGCTGGGCTGGAGCAACTTCTGGTCTGTCCCAGGACTATCCTCCTTATATTGTACCTGAAAACCCATATGAAATAGTACTATCACTACGTTTGGACTGATTAATATCATAATATTTTTCTTTTTGAATAGATGGCAAACTGAGAACAACCATCATTAAAAATAACCACAATCTTATAAAAATTAGTAGCTGCACTTTGCTCTCCTACACAGCTCACAAACCAGCCTGAAGAACATCCACACTAGAAGAATGGTTCTCCAGAAATAACATTAGAAGAAACTTCATCATTAATTTGGGCAGTCTGAGTCTTAAGAAGGTTTTGTATTTTTGTATTTGTAAAGAAGGAAGGTGAAGCAGAAACTTCCCTTAATATGGTTCTCAAACAAGTTCATTATCTGTGATACAGCAAATATTATTGGTGTGGCTAATTCTCATGAAGTGTCCTTATGAGCTTAAACTGAATAGTTGCATGTGACAGTAGTGAAAATAAAAGTGCACAAACTGAAACCGGTAATGTTTTAACTAAATTTAAATTTATACTTCTTGTGCTTGTCTGCCAGGCCATTTCTTCCAAATCAATTTAAATTATGAATTTAAACCATGTTTACTTCTCTTCAGTAGTGATTTTTTCAGATAATGCAAGGCACAATAATTGCAAAGTTCCTTTCTCTGCTTTGTACAAAGAAGTCAGTGTAGTGTAAATTCACATACTAGCCTACTACACATTAACTTCTTTGTACAGATAACAGTTGAAGTAGCAGAATTTTCTCATGTTGGCAGGTTCTGAGTTTCAGTTAAGTTTCAGAAAATTAATTTCTTGATGTCCAGAATAATTCAAAGCTTGAGGTGAATTATCACTACAGATCTAAACCTCAGACAGTCAGGCCTCGATAAATCAGATTTACATGTTCTAACTGGAGTTACCCTAGCTATCTCAGGGAACATAAAAATATACTGTTTTGATTAAGTAACTATTTTTCCCAGCTGATATAAAACTGAATTCAGATCTTGCCCACATAAGAAGATACAGACTGTACAGGTTTGTTATAATTCAAAACAATAATCCTGTTACGACTATCTCCAGAATGCTTAGACACAGAAAACTTTCTTCCCTTTTGCAGAAGTCATGTGGATTTTTGAAGGGTTTGGATAAAACCAAAACCAATTGATAAACCTGCCTTTAGGATCCTGGAGAATTTAGTGCAGAGAAAAGTTACTGCAGCACTGATGGCATTCTACAGTTTTATAGATAAGTGATATCATTAAATTGTAAATGAAAACACTACCATGAAATATGTAGTGTAAGTATTATTAAAGGTATTTTGCATGAGGGTCTACCTACAGATACCGGTAAATAGCTGATTTTGCAAAATTCCTTATGGTTCAAAACAGAATGATTTTTAATTTTTCCTTGTTGTTCAGTATTCCTGTAGCCCAGTGAATACAACTTCTACCACTCCAAGCAGAAGCTGCAGGGCCCTGTGGGGCACAGGGTCTGGGGTGCGAGGCTGGCCTGGTCTGGGTAGTGCTGGCTGCCCTGGCTGCCTGGAGGTGAGTGAGTCTCACCTCCCTGGGGTGTGCTGGGACTGTATGATACCGTTGGTAGTGTGGGCCACGATGAGGAAAGGTATGAAAATAAACCTAAGAGGACCCAAGGCTGAAGAGGAAGGGGGTCCCCATCACGGGCAGAGAATGCCTCTGGGTAAAATACGCGAGACACTGACGGTTCACCGAGGAACACTGGAGCTGCCAACCATACATCACCCTTCCAACTGCCCCCAACCTGAGGGGCAATGGAAGGGTGAACATAACACCAGAGAACAGGCAGGTGGTGGTAGGGCTTTCTGTATCATAATTTTAAGGCTATTGTTACTACGGAGGTTTTCCATTATCAGTGTGGGCTATGAGTGTTAGTACTACTGCAATTGGATTAATAAAAACTTTGTTAGCTTTTGATTAGATTGTTAGGATTAATTAGACTAGCTATAAATTCTTGGCTCCATTCCATAACAATATTTTGAGTATAAAATTATGTCTGTTTTGTCTTCATGTAACTATTTACAATTCTTTTCTTAAGTGAAGTATTTTTAGTTGGTCCAGTGCTTCGCACAAAGAATTTTCAACTCGACTAAGATATATTTAATCTGAGCAACTGAGCATCTACTGTAGAATACATGCTTTCATTTTAATATGTATTTTAAAAAAAAAATGTATCACCACATATTCCCTGCTGTGAGACATACCTTCTTATATTACTCATTTGTCATAATGGATGTTTTATGTTTCATGATGGGAAAGAATGTACATTGTCAGATGCATCCAATTCTGTGGGCCCCATCTGAGATACTCTCTGGCCTTAGTCAATATACACAGCTGGTTAGATTATTTCCCAATTTATTTGGAAGACAGAGGAAAAGACAGGATGGTTAGGTGCTGTTTTGCAAAGGTAAACCTATAAACTTACATGCCTCTCAGAAATGACTGTAACATTATCTGATGAGCAAAGAAATCAAATAATTTCATGGATGTTTTTTCACTTATTGCACTTCCCTTCCCCTCCCCCTTCCCCCTGTAACATGCTTAGCAGGCCAAAAAATGGCAATGAAAACAGAAAACATCTTAGTGACTACAGGGATAGAGGAAACTATAAATACAGGGTTCCTCAAATGTGCAGACAAAATCATTTCTAGTGCTTTCTCAATACTCCTCTGGTAAAAAAAATTAACAGGGAAGGCAAAGGGAAGAACTGCTCCAAACAGAAAATGTTTGTGAAGCAGGAATAGTTGGGATTTTTAGATTTCTTCAAGATGCAAGCAGTGAATTCAGTAAGATGGAATGACTTAATTCTATTGTTTGGAAGAGAGAGGACAGAAAGTTAGGATGGAGAATTAGATGCAAAACAGTCAAAAGGGATGATAGTTCTCTCAAGCTTGCAAGAAATATTGTGAACAGAAAGTAACAAAGTAAAAGGTATTTAGTTCTCTGGGACTTTTGTTAATAAATTTTCTTACTTTGTCTTTTCACATCTACAAATAGTCTTTGCACACTCCTAATTTGTTGAACTAAGACAAATTATTTAGAACGTTTCTTTCAGCCCAAAGAAAATATATGGAACCTATATTAAGAAATATCGTGTAGTGCAAGTATGCAAGTAGGTGTTCATTTGTGAAGCTTCTCTGGACAAAATCATGGCAAACTGTTCAGGTTAAACTAAATAACATCTTAGTTAAAGCCCTTAATTAAAGTCTTCAAGAAAGTAATTCAGTCCTTTTTCAATAGGTGTAGGTACTTCTGAGATTTGTTTCTAACTATTCTTAGAATTCTTCTTCCACTGATCTGTAACTCACATTCAGAAATTCCTAAGTACTTTCAACAGAACATTTAATTTTACTTTTGCAATGCACTACACCACTTGGAGATTAATGTATGTTACTAGAATGCTAGAATAATTTAGGTTGGAAGGGACTTCTGGAAGGCATGCGGTCTAATCCCTGACTTACAGTGAAGCCACCATCGATGAAGTTGTTTGGAGTATTGTCTAACCAAGTTTTGATCTTCCACAGTCTTTCTGGGCAGCTGTTTCAGTGTTTGATCACCCTCACTATCTATATTTTTTCCTAATATCTAGGCAGAATTTTCCTTGTGGCAATTGTGCCTGTTGCCTTTTGCCCTGTCACAGAGAGGCAAGCTGAAAGAACTGCAAATTGCAGTCACCCCATTTAATCTGCAGTTCTCTATCACACAAGTAAGTCTAGAATTCTATATTGGTATAAAGTTTTATTCATTATTATAGTTAACAGCTGTCCTAATTAAAATCACAGGTCTGCTGGTTCTTAATTCACATTAAAATTAATAGAGAATTTCAGCACTTCCTGGAGGTGCACCTCTGGCTGGGTCTTCAGTTTCCATAGTTGCAGATAACAAGAGATGCTCCCATAATCTTATCTTCTTGAGTCTGGACAAATCCAGTTCTCTCACCCTCTCCTCCCACGTTGTGTACTTGAGTACTGACCATGTTAGTCACCCTTTGCTGGTCTTGCACCGATATGTCAATGAGTCTTTTGTAGATGGAAGCCCAAAATGAGACATAATATTCCACCTGTGGTCTCATAAGGGCCAAAGAGAGAGAAAAGGGTCATTTTCTTTGACTTGCTGCCAGGACAGTTCAGTATGTACTTAGTTTTCTTTGTCGCAGGGGTGCACTGCTGGTCTAAGGCTGACTAGCAGCCTCCAGTTCCATGGACCTTTCTTCTTGCACTCCTTGAAGATGGGCTTGATGTCTGCCGATTAGGAAGGAAACCTCTGCAGGTAGGAAACAGGCAGAGAAAGCTTTATTGACTAGGTTATGAAAAGTCATCAAACATTGGCAGGCTTGGGATTACAATCTGTTACTTTTGATTCCTCAGCCTTGGTAGAGATTATTTGAATAATTGTAGTGGGTTAACCCTGGCTGGCAGGTAAGGCCCATCCAGTTACTGGCTCACTCCCCCTCAGCGGGATGGGAGAGAGAATCAGAAGGGTATTTCTCATAAAAGGGAGAAAAAAAACCTTGCAGGTTGAGATAAAGACAGTTTAATAAGTGAAGGGAAATGAACAAAAAGAAACAAGTGATGCAAAAGCAATCACTCACCCCCAGCAGACCGAGGCCCAGCCTGTCCTTGAGCAACGGCTATTTCAATTCAACGGCAGGGCTCATTGAGAGGGCTTTAAACTAGGTTCAAAGGGGGAAGGGGATAAAACCAGGCTCACTAGAGATGAGCCTAGGGGTAGCATGCCAATGCCGGGGGCGAAATCGATAGCCCAGCTCAAGTGCATCTACACCAATGCACGCAGCATGGGCGGCAAACAGGAGGAGCTGGAAGCCATTGTGCAGCAGGATAGCTATGACTTAGTCGCCATCACAGAAACATGGTGGGGTGACTCCCATGATTGGAGTGCTACAATGGATGGCTATAAACTCTTCAGAAGAGACAGGCGAGGAAGGAGAGGCGGTGGGGTGGCCCTGTATGTTAGGGAGTGTTTCGATTGTCTAGAGCTCAACGATTGTGA
>NW_008795259.1:9018713-9029001 GCF_000699145.1 Aptenodytes forsteri | reverse complement strand
CTGGAGGTGTTTAAAAGACGTGTAGATGTGGTGCTTAGGGACATGGTTTAGTGGGCATGGTGGTGTTGGGTCGACGGTTGGACTCGATGATCTTAGAGGTCTTTTCCAACCTCAATGATTCTATGATTCTATGATTCAGAAATCTTCCCCCCACCCCCGACTTTTATTGCTGAACATGATGTTGTACGGTATGGAATATCCCTTTAGGCAGTTTGGGTCAGCTGTCCCAGCTGTGTCCCCTCCCTAACTCTTGTCCACCCCCAGCCTATTTGCTGTGGGGACAGAGTGAGAAACAGAGAAGGCCTTGACACTGTCTAAACTGTGCTCAATAATAGCTGAAACATTGGTGTGTTATCAACACTGTTTTGGTCACCAGTCTAACGCACGGCACCATATGGGCTGCTGTGAAGAAAACTAACTCCATTCCAGCCAGACCCAGAAAAATAATCTTGACCAATACTTCTATGTTGATGGCTTCCCATCCTCTTCTCTACTTAAACTATTGTGCTGGAAACACACTACGCCACTTGCTAGACCAAATTTTATTGTATATGCTTAACATTTCAACCTTTGTGTGTATATCTCTGTTGATCCTCCAAATGTTCTCTCTCATTGTATTATGTGTCTCTTTTTTTTTTTCCCCTCTTATCCCCAGTATAATCTGGCTGCCAGGCACATAGAATTAGAAATTTACCAGCATCCAGACAGATGATTAAAAAACCCTGGGGTAATGTGTGACTCTCACAGTAGAACTGCATCTGCTGAATCAGCAAAATATGGAGACATAAGCCATCATCACACAGGAAAAAGGAAAATCTGAGGAAGGTATTGCAGATATGTACCTTATGGAAGAGCAGTAGAAGCCCGATCTTATTTCTGTGCCTGAACTTGGCAAGTACCCAGTGCAGCCAAAGGAAGAGAAAAGAAAATAACATAGTCAGAGGCTCAAAAGTAGGCATAGAAAGAAAGAAAAGAAAAAAAAGTCAGTGTACCCAATACAGAGGTTCCTGAAGGGTTCTGGTGGTCACTGCATGTCTTCAATCACACGTCTCTTTCAGTGACTTAGCCTGACTGACAGATTGCAGAGCAGAATTTTGTAATCCAGTTTGATCTTGACTGCAGTTTCACTAACATGGGTGTGCACTTTTCTGTTTGGTGTTATTTATTCACTAACTTTTATTTGATGTATTTTCTCCCTATTAATTTTAATGTGAATCAAATACCAGCAGAGCTGTCATTTTAATTAGGACAGTTAACCATAACAGTAAATAGAACTTTATACCAATATATAATTGTAGATTTACTTGTGTGATAGAGAACTGCAGATTTAATGGGGTGACTGCAATTTGCGGTTCTTTCAGCTTTCATCCTTTGCAGTGTGCTTAAAGTCTTTTTTTGAAGTTTCCTATATTCCAAAATAACCTGGAAATTGAAATTCAGGGCACGTGTTTTTGACACAGTGTACTTCTGTGTCAGAGATTCTTGCACGAGCTTGTAGCAGGCTGGTACAGCTGCATCGCAGGAGACATCAGCTGTGACGCAAGTGACAATAGGGTCATGTCCCTGTTTTGAGTCAAATGAGGGGGTGGACTTGCAGGATGAATTTTAGTAGGACAGTAACAAAATTTCCAGTCCCTGTACAGCAGCATAGCTTTATTTTTCTTATATCTAGACCATAGCTCTGAAGTCTCGGAAACAAAAGGCGCACCTAACCTTCCTAGCAAATCCACACCTAGGTTATGTGCTGCGTCTGGGCAGCCCCAAGCGCAGATAGTAGTTTAGGCCTTGAATTAAAACCATTTAGTGTGTCACTTAGGCAGGTATGTTGCTATAATTGTAAACAAAATGAGAATGTCTGCACTGCGCTATGTCACTAGAGATAAGCTCTCTGTTTCTGTTACCTGAGAATTTTCTCCTATTTTCATTGCTATTTTCTACCTCAGTGTCACTAAATGACAAGTAAACTGAAAAATCAGAATTTTGGAAAATGACAAATGTTTTGAAGAGATTGTCTTTGAGAAAGCTTAATAGGACCTGATTTTCAGAGGGAACATGCCTTTGGTTTGGTGTATTCAAAACCATTAATAACTTAGAAGGTCAAAAGCTTTTCTCAGAAGCAGTCCTGTCACTGAAAATTGACTTGTCATTTGAAGTGTCCCCTCATACATAAGGTTCATATTGCTCATATTTGCCATATTTGTTCATTTGGTTCATATTTGTGTATAAAATTGTGTATAAATCTACTCACTGGAAACAAGTAAGAGTTTATCTGAAATACAATGTTTCTTGGACTTGTTTCTGAAAAAAAAAACCCTTCTGTCAAGTATTGAGAGAGTCCTCATGAAATCCTCATTTCTTTTGTTCTACAAATACGAGTACATTTGGGAACAGAAACAGAATTGGCTATATCAGTCTCAGCTCAGGAAAATAAGGTATAAGGACACAGAACATGTCTGTAAGATCATAATATTGGAAGAAGAAACAAGAAGTATGTGAACAATGCCTTGCAAGTACAGAATACATCATGGGAAGTCTTAAACATAGTCTCTCTTTTTTACTTAACAGTGAGCAGTGCAGTTCAGCAACAAAGTTTCTGTCCAGTGGAGGAGCGGAACTCTCCAGATGTTAGCATTATTTTCATCTGGATGAACAAGAGAAATATGAATAAGAAAGAGATTAGGTCCTTATTTTGAGAAATCAATTTCTGAAGAACTTAAAAAACATTTTTGACTCAGCTTCATCTGCTTTATCTTCTTAATATTTTCTTACAATTTTCATTTCTATTGATTTACCTTTCCTTATACAACTTGTTAATTGTTCTATTTAGCCTTAAGCTGTGAGGGGTTGCGTAACTAACCTACTGAAACAACAAAAGAAAATAGCAAGAGAGGAGTAAAGCTGACATGGCTTTTAGAAGGAATATTTTAAATGAAACTGAATTGTAGAACACTAGAATGAAAAGTTTAGGAGAAGAGTGTAAGTTAGCAACTTTTGACTGAGTTTCTCATCTTTGGATGAAATAAAATATGTTCAAAATAATTTAGGATGAGCAAAGTGTTTTAAGTATTTCACTAAGGATTTAATGAAGTATTGTGCCTTGCAGGTCTATTAATCTTCTGCAATATAATTTTGAGTTCACATAAATCATTACTTAGGAGAAATAACTACTTTAAAGCAAAATTGAGATAAATACTTGTGTTTAAGAAGAGATACATTAATACCATAATGGAGCCTGCAACCACAGTTTCTATATTTTAGCGATCTCTGTAGAGAACCAACATTTACGACAATCATCATCAGATTAGAATGAAAACTTAATACAACACTACATAGTGGTTCAGTTCTGACATATTCTTATGCCACAATCTGGTACTTAAAACAAATCACTACTTTATATTTTAGTTCTTCTTTTTCTTATGATAATACTTTATATTTATATTAGTGATCATTCTGATTTCATAGGAAAGCTCATTTCATCCTGCTGGGACAAAATATTAAAACAAATTATGGCCTATTTTACTTCATTTTTTCTTGTAATCAGAGTATGTGATTTGTTAATACTTTTTGTATTAGAAGGAATTATTTATTTTAGCTTGTACATAACTGCCAGGTCAATAAAATTAACTTCTTTTAGAAATATATATCCTATTCAAATTTTTTTTCCTATAGTTTCAGACAGAAGGCAGCTATTATTTAAGAAAATCATATTTATCCTTAATGCAAGTGACAATAAAGCTAGAAGGTTAACTGTCATGAATTTTGCAACAAAAGCAAGATAGAGTTTTCATCTAAATGAAATTTTGTGGAATATGGGGTAGAAACTGATAATTCAAAGTAATAAATAAAGAATAACATGCTTTCAATAGCAGGATAGAGTTTTCATTTGGTTTGGCTTTTGTAGAAAGCCATCTTTTATTGATGAATTGCTTGTTAAGGAACAATTGTACCCATGCTTTACATTTACGTTTAACAGAATTCAAATGAATAATCCCTGTAGATTTTAGTGTAGCTCTTCTTGTGTGTAAAAGAAGATATGTGTGCATTTAAAGACAACATTCCAACATAGCATTTAAATTTACATTTTAAAAATTTGAGCTTTAAATATGTGCTTCAGATCAGAGCTTGTGTGGGCAAATGCAGCCTGCATTATTACTGCTATGGCATACTTATATCCACCTGGAGTCCCATCTGGGAAAATTGTCACACAGGAAAATTCAGAATGCCCCTGGTGGAAGGATTATTATTTTCTGTTATTTTTCATAGATTTTTAATCCATTTTATTTAATCTAACATAATAGGAAAATATGTTTCTGAAGTAGACTTCTTTGTTATGGTTGAAAATAAAAACCTATTCAAAACTGGACAAAAGAAATTAATTTTGATTCTATTTCAAGGATTACAACATTTTTATTAGTTTAAGTGATTTTACATTTCCATAAAAACCTTCTATACATGTTGTGTCTGGTAAGTTTAGTGTTGTCCTAGTTACTCCTTCTACAGGTATGCCTTCATTTTGCTGAGTGGTTGTCGATCAAGTAAATAGTATAACACAAAAACGATTTAAAACAAAAAATCCTATGCCACCTTCTAATTTTTCCCTTCCTTAAGTTTAAATATTACAAAGTTTGATATGTATAAAACCAGTTGAATGCTGCAGACATATGTTTTTAAAAGGCAATAGCTCAGTGTTATTTTTAAACAAAACCATATCATCCTACCAAAGGATTTCATTCCTTTTTCAAATGCTGTGGAATGACAGCCAATTTTAACCTCTCTCTAAAACTCTCTATGACAAATCCATTAGAATCACTCCTGCGATGCTTTTAAAGGTGTATTTCTAGCCAACCAATCACTCGGTATCTTCAGATGGAGATTGTCAGAACGACTCAATTTGGACATGGACTCTCCCCAGCTGATGATACCCATTAGGCCTGCTGGACAAGCATGTTTGTTCAGCTTAATGACTCTAGCCCTGGTCCATCTCAACAGCTGGCAGCTGCAAGCACCTGCTCCACTTAAGACAGTGTCTGCAGTGTACTTAGTAAGGGACTGCACACCCGGTAACTAAAAAACAAGAAACCAACCAGTAAAAATGTTTTTATTGCATCCAGCTCATGCCGTTTCACTTATTTGATATATTCTTCTGTGAAAACGAAACATTAATATTAAATATATATTTTATAATTAAAATAGTTAACCCTTCTATTAGAGGGAATATCTTAATATCATGAAAACATTAGTTCAGTTACAGAAAATATTGAAGATTCAAATTACTGAGGAGCCAAAACTCAATAATGATATCACTAATTAAATCAAATGTCTTCTCTGCTTTCCTCTTTGCCATTTCCTTGTGAGAAGGGCTTTCAGGGGAGTTTATTGTTATAATGTAGGGCTGCATATAAAAAATTGTACTGAAAGTATGAAAACTATGATTAGTAAGGAGTATAATCAGGGTTTGCTTATTTTTATTTAAAATGTTACCAAGGAAATTATTTTCCTATAAAACAACTATATTGATACTTCCATTTAAAAATTCTTCCATCTAGAAGAAAAGTGATACTTGAAAAAACACATTATTTTCTCCCAAAAACCAATGAAATTGTTATAAACATTACTTGGAACCAGTCACATCATATTTTCCACTAGTCTTTCTAGAAGATAATTACTGTTTAGTTCTTCTGCTTGAATGTTAGTCACCTGCAACCTGTTTCGAGGTCAACTGTTGGAAAGAAACAAAACAAAACAGTAACAACACTCAATTACAAGCCTTATTTTTTCCACTCTAGAAGGCCAAGGCTAAGAACATCTTGTTTTGAATATTCTGTTGCATTCATATATTTATATACATACACACATACACACACACATTATAATAATTACAATACATTCTAATGTTAAATATATAAAGTACATTAATATATATAATTTTATTTATGCCAGTAAGCAATAGATTCATTTAAGAAAAGTGTGTCAATATAAATAGTGTGAGCTAATTACTGTAAACTATACACATAATGAGAATTATGGTATTTAATAAGTTATATTAACCAATTTTCTTTAATATTATTTTTAACATAGAAATACACTGGTTTGTTAAATGGTTTTCAAAGATGTTAACTTCAGCTTTTGTAAAAACATCGTGGTAAAAAGAAATTCACAGAATCACACATGAATTGTGATCTGTTTTGTAAGAGCTAAAGTGTGTTGTATCTACAATTTGTTGTTAAAATCTATTTCCATGTTGGTTTTTAGTAATTTTGCCCTTTCACAGCATCAGTCTTTATTGTTACTAACACTCACTTTTGCTATGTAAAATTGAAATATTTCATCTTCATTGGTAATTCATACATTTGAAAGTTTACACACAGATATCTGAGGAAGAAAATGCTTGGGATAAGAAGGTTATCTTTTGAAACACAGCTGTTCTTTGAGATCCATGATTTTTCTAACACACCTTAAAAAAAATACTTTTGTTTGTTAGTCTGATGTAAGTACCTGGTAATATCAAGCATATAGGGCAAGTTGGACTGGAAGAGGGACGTACATATCATGTTAACACCATACTAATTTTACTTCATTTTTGCCGGCTACTATACCTGAAACAGCATCCTTGCTCTAGTGGCCAGCTATGCTGTAGTCTCTCCATCTTTACAATTAGCTTATTTTATTTAGTCTTAATGTTGGCCAGTTGTGTATTCCTGCTTTTTAATCATGTGTTCACAGCTTGCTGAAGACATTATGGTCATATACTTAGAGATGCACCTGAATGGTGATAGTCTAGTGATTAATAACACAGATATAGGCTGTAACACTATGGATGAAAATTGGGAGTAATGTAACACACACATGCTTACTGTTCTTGTCTTTTCTGGTGTGATTGGAAGAATTATTGCTTTAAAATCTAATATATCACATGGATTTTTCTTCCATGTAGGGAAGATAAATGAAAAGAATTATGATACAAAAACCTGCAAAACAAATGTATTTTCTTATGATTTGATTCTTATTTGGTTTTCTACTGCAATAACCAAAGACATTTCATTTTGTCAACCCTATTAAAAACAGATGATGAAATTAAAAACATATTTAAATATATACACAAACAGTCTGATTTCAAAATATCTACCAGCAACTACTGACTTCTGTGGGAGATAACAGGTACCAGGAAAACCTGCACAGAAAAAATTGTGATCTCAGGTCTTATTTTTGTCCCATCTTAAAAGGAAAAGTGGCAATTTCAACTACTTATATTTTTCCAGGAATAAAAAGTTCAAAAATTGTTTTAGAAATTTTGTGAAATGAAGCTATTTTCTTCTAACACATTTTTGTATCCTCCTTTCTTGATAGAGGAACATTAGGGCACCTTTAAACAAACTTGACACGCATAAGGCCATGGGATCTGCTGGGGTGTACCCCAAGTACACCATAGGAGCCAACTACGTCATTGCAAGGCCACTCCCGATAATGTTTGAAAAGTCATGGTGACTTGGGAAAGTTCCTGGAGTCTGGAAGAAAGCAAAAATCACTCTTATCTTAATGAATGGCAAGAAGGAAGATCCAGAGAACTACATGCTGGCCAATTTCACTGCCATCACTGGGAAGGTGGTGGAACACCTAGTCCTTGAAAACATTTCTAAATGTCCCCAGTTTCCCCGGAATGAGAGGAAATTGAGGCCAAGTGCTGTGGGGAGTGAAGGTGGTCAAGCTGCTTTGGAGCTGCCTGACCCTGAGCAGTGTGAGCGCTGGCCAGGCCAAAGCCCTTGCCTGCAGTTCTACACATGGGCCTCTGCCTCCTCACAGGGCATGGAAGTGCTCACATCTTCTACCTCCTGGATATATCTGGAGGTGTGGCTCTTGCCCTGGTTTTCTGTACCTGCACAGAGCAGGAGCTTCTTGGACAGATCTGGAGCTGCAGATCTTGACCTGGGGGTACTCACATTATCTACCTCCCCACAGGGCATGGGCGTACTCACATTATCTGCCTCCTGGACACAGCTGGAGGTCAGGCTGATGGTCTGCACTGCTTCAGCTCCACAGAGCAAGGAGCTGCTGTCCTCTCCTGGGGTGGCAGGAAACGAAAGATTGGAGGCCCTGCTATTCCTGGAGGGAGAACACCTGCCTCATGTCTTGAGGTGGGCACAGTACTTTCAATTCATGGGGTTGCAGATGGGATCAAGGGTCCTGCCTCCTGGGGTCATCCATAGTGGAACCAGCCCCAGATCATGGGGCACCAAGCTTCCAGCCTTGGCAGGGTCCTGCTTCCACAGCTGCATCCCAGGGCCATTGCCCTGTGGGCCCAGATGATGACTCCTCCTCTCTGGGAGCTGCTCTCTCCCATTTTCCTTCACAAAACCAGGCTTGTCCCCCTGCAGGCTACATGCCATCTGCCTCTGACTGCGGGGGCACCTTTGCCAACCTCATCCTCCGCCTCATCTTCTCCACACTGCAGCCAAGGGAAGCAGTTGCAAGTCTGGGCTCAGCACAGCCTTTCTCCTTTCTCCCCCCAGGCATGCCAGGAAACTGGCCTGCGCTGCACACACAGAGGCACATACAGAGCAGCGCTCCAAAAAGGCCATGTTTGGCATCCCACCCAAAAGAAAGAGTGAGGTCCCTGGAAAGGTCACAAAACCCGGCAGAGGAGAGGCCCCACAAGGAAGTTAGATCCAGTCCCCTGGTCATGGAATGACCAGTGTGGGCTGCCCCTTGTCTCCTCCAAAGCCCCTTACGGCACTCAGTGCCTCTGCAGCATCCAGGCAGCTCTGGCCCAGTCCCCACTGCCCCCAGACAGCTCAGGGCCCAGGAGGAGCAAGGGTGGTTCTCAACCTGACTGATTTTAAACTGATCTTAAAAGATTTTTTTTCTCAGACTAATGTATTGATTTGTGTTTGTAGATGCTTTCTGCCAACCAAACAAAAAAATGCAGCTCAACAGTGTATTAAACATTTGCTTTCTGTGAACTGCTTCAAGAATTAGAATTATTCAGAGGGAATAACACCCAAATAATATCCTTTTACTAAAAAGGGAAAACTGTTTTCAAGTTAATACCTTCAAAAACATAAAAAAAAAAAAAGGAAGCTCCTGAAGTGTATGCTATGGTAAATATGTACCAAGCAGCCTTGAATTCTTTTAATAATACCTTTAAGGATGCACCTATCTATGAGTAACTAGAGTCAGAAATCATACTGATGTTTTATTTGCAATGAGAGAGGTATTTAGGTGAAAACAAATCAAACTTCAATAAATACAGAAGCCTTATGATACAATAGCATCACTTCCAACTTCTTATAAAAGCTTTTCTAAATTCTGTTTCCCTAGCTGATCTCCTCTTTGATTCTGTTAGTGTGGATTCAAAGACACAATGGTTAGTAACTTTTCATCTTCACGGAGGTACGTTAAAAATACCAAGAATGTGTAGTAACTGTAATAGTACACACAAGGGTGTTGTTCTGCCCTTGTACATTCACACAATTTACGTTCAATATT
This sequence comes from Aptenodytes forsteri, assembly GCF_000699145.1. NCBI lineage: Eukaryota > Metazoa > Chordata > Aves > Sphenisciformes > Spheniscidae > Aptenodytes > Aptenodytes forsteri. The sequence goes on along the minus strand of NW_008795259.1, from coordinate 9,019,518 downwards.
ATTTTTAAAGGAAAGATTATATCACAAGCCAGCTGCATTCTAGTGTTTGTAGTCTTCAACACTAGTGTCCTATTTCAGGTATTTATAGAAGACTTCCATGATGGACACCATTCAGTTGTGACAGTCCCATAAGTAGCACTCATAACTAAGCTGTCATGCACTATTTAATATTAGGGTGGGAGAGAAAATTACTTAGCAGGAGGGTTAGCTCCAAACACTTTGTTAAAGAAGATTGCTACAGCCCATTAGCTGCAAGCAGCTGAGCAGATGAAGAATGCCCTAACCAAAATCACATAAAAATTATATAGCTATACAGCTATAAATATTAGGTAGCATGTGTATAGTTGTATTACTGATAAGGGATTATAGGCTAAGGGGAAATGAAATAGCAAATCATCTTTATGCAGTGATGATTTTATATGCTTTATATTCTGCTATTTATGGAGCTCTAGTATTTGGTGCCTTTCTATATTAAGGTGATTAAGGATGTATTTTTAAAAGTGCTTTTGAATCTGAAGTTAGGTGAAATTTTAGCACTGATTGCTAAAATTTCAGAAATTATTTCTTACTTCTTATTATTTCTTACTTCTCTACTTCTACTGCCTTTCTATATTAAGGTGATTAAGGATGTATTTTTAAAAGTGCTTTTGAATCTGAAGTTAGGTGAAATTTTAGCACTGATTGCTAAAATTTCAGAAATTATTTCTTACTTCTTATTATTTCTTACTTCTCTACTTCTACTTCAGCGAAGCCACCGAGGCGAAGGGCTCCGGAGCGGAGGATCGCGACGGGGGACCCTTCCTGA
>NW_008795259.1:9005524-9014062 GCF_000699145.1 Aptenodytes forsteri | reverse complement strand
GTGGTGTTGGGTCGACGGTTGGACTCGATGATCTTAGAGGTCTTTTCCAACCTCAGTGATTCTATGATTCTATGATTCGCAGTCTGAGCAGCCTGAGTGATCCAGGTACAGCAACAGAAGTGTACATTTCAATGAGTAATCATAGCATGAGTAATGATTAGCCAAAAGCCATAACAAACTAGTTGCAAACAGCCTATAGGGCACAATTGACTTGTCAAATGGTTTAGCATTTATTTAAAGTTAAGAAAAAGGTTCTGATGAATTGGATTGATTCGCAAAAAGTCAGGTGAATTAGTTAATTTATTTTGTAGTCAACCGTGTGACTACTCCACAGGTGAAAGTCTGCAACAGGATTTTTGCTTCTTCTCCTGTACAGGGTATACTTCATACCTTTTCCTTTGCTTCATAACTAGCAGAAGCAAGCTGATAAGTAAGTCTGACTGCATGGAATAAAGGGGTGTCCTTTTATTTTAACTAACTACATAGTCAATAACCTAAGGTAAAATCCTTATAACGATATTAGTTATATAGTTATATATAGTTATTGTGAAACTATGTTTCACAAAAGTTAACGTCTGTAAAGAGAAAACGATGTATTTTGACTTTCTGCCTTTTTGATACCTACACATCACAGGCAGAAATAGGATTTTCCTTCATGTTAGTTTAATTAGCACAAAATTACATTTTCACTTATTTTATACATGTATATTTGTAGAAATGTGGATGAAAGTGTTTTTTGGCTTGTTTCATTTTTAGCTCTGTCTTCTACATGTTTGGTGTCAACCTGACTGTATCGCCTCCACTAGGTATGTATCCTTCCAGCAGTCTTTCAACATCATATAGTCATTTAATATATATACTGAAGAATGAAATTCTGAAACCATGAGGAGATATAGATCATGATATATTTCTAATCAGAATGTTTACTTATTAAATTTAAAGCATTATTAAACTATAGATGCAGGAAAAAATGGTTGTCAAATTAACATAATTCTAAAAATACCTGCAAGGTGCAGGTTTTCACCCCAAGCACCTGAATATTTCTGCCTTACAACTGAAGTCACTTTTAAGCTATAGTCTTTATTACAAACGTCTCTAATTTTTGCACTTGTTTAATGAGTTCTAAATATGCACTGATACTAATTCTAATCATGAGTGCTTAGTGCTGAATAGATACGAATACATATTTACAAGGTCAGTGATAGGACAAAGGGGCACAAAAATGTAGCTTTTAGGTCACACGTGTATCACATGTGATGTTTCCTAGCTGCAAAGTGAAAACATGCATCTTAAAAGGATTTTTTTACTTCATGCTATTAACTACTGATTTAAAGAGTGTGTTAAACACATGGAAATGCAGTCAACTTCACACTGTCTCACTTCAGCCAAAGATAGTGTAGAATTATCCTCCTCATTCTTGTGGAATACTAAATCTCTTCTTGGGATAGCCATCTTCAAAAATTAAAAGAAGATAGTCAATCGCTAGTTCTCAAAATTCCTGAGACATTTGTGGCTGTGAGAAGAGGAAAGGGTGAACAGGACAGTTATCTTGGCTTAGTTATGCTAAGGTAAAACTGGGCTTTACTTTTGTCTTCAGTATTGTTTAAATCACAGTAATATAAATATGAACAAAATTTGGTCCTCAGTTCTTCAGGAATATCTGCTTTGCCATACCTGTATTGCTGATTACCTATTTTTTCCTTTTATGGACAAGAACATAATTGGTGATTTCCAACCAATAATTAAAATGTCTGGTAAAATTTGTGCTGACTTTAATTATCTTATGTTTACACTGTAGAATGTGATAATTATTCCATGTGGTTAACCCTACTGCCAACTTGTCCCACCTGCTTCTTCTGTTTACTTATTATGAAGCCTATGAGTGAGCTCTTTGCCAAGCAAGAAATAATACTGTTAAGCAGCCCTTTACAGCCTCAGTGAAACAGCAAAATACAATAAATGATATTGCATTCTTATTTCATCCTTGATCTAAGAATCTTGCAGCACTTCATAAAATTTAATTGAATTTCACATGGAGCCTCTACAGTGAAATTACTTGCTTAAAGTCACACAGGAAGCGTATGGTGGAATTTGTAGCAGGACCGATATTTGACTGCAAGTCTCATGCTTTTGAAATGTCATCCAAGCTGTAGCCTTGTGACAAGTTCCACTTGTCGACACCCAAGAAAATTGTGATAAGCAAGCCTCAATGCAAACAAGGTAAGAGTTGCTCTTCTTTACAAAGTTCTTTGTTTTTCACACTCATTGCCCAGAGTTAGAGAAGTTCCTTTGTCTTGTTCCTGTTTGCTTGAATTTATTTCACTTTCTTTCCACTCTGCCTTCTCCTCTTGTAAAATGTACTACGTTAACCCTTTTCCTCCTCCAATCGCCTCTCTGCTTTATATTGACTCCGTACTCTCTCATGCATTTTCTTATTCTTTACTCAACCTGATATATGATCAGTTCACTTTCTATGTGGTAGCATCGTTAGTTGTGTACTTCCTAGGTCTGTCTTCTTTTAGCTTTCCTACACTCCAACAGGAGTGTACACTTGACCTCATCTTTGTTAAACATTGCTTGGTCCTTCTGGACTGTCAGTTAAGTTCTTTCTGCATTACCCTCTGAGTCATCTTTTGTATCACTATTTTTTCTTTCAGTAACATTTTTAGAAAGCTTTTGCTGAGGAAAACAAAAATCAGGTTATCGTAAAATATTTTAATCCAAGCTTGAGAAGTCCCATAATTTAATTTGTAGCCGTTCGTGCCAATGTGACACTTGTCAAAATGGAAACACTACTCTGAAACCCTGTCCCCTACACGTTTAAGAGATGGTTTTACACAGACTTCCATTGCACTTGGTTTCTCACTGTTCTTTGGTTTTGATACAGCAGTACTGGTGACTTCTTTTCTTTCAGTTTACTCCTCTCTTTGGCTTTTTTCCATAGATATGGCCGATTATCTTTATAATTAACTATGGTTTATGTCATGACTTTTTCATTCTTTTCTTTTTTTTCTTTAAAAACTTGTTTTGACAAACTGATAATTTCCAATATCACCTTTCCTTGCACTTACAGAACTCCTTCACATCAAAGGCCAGAAAACTGTGAGGAAAAACTCACTTTATATATGTGTTCATTCCTCCTTCAGTGTTGCTGCTTCAATATGTACTATGTTAACTTAATTGAATTTCATATCCTTGTCCCTTGCTGGTTTTCCCTATCCTTTACTCACTTCTTATAACTCATTCCCCCATCTTTATCTCTCTGCACATCATTTTTACTTTTTTTCCTTTCCCAGAATACAGTATGATTCCCCTTTTTTCCTTTTCTCTTTAATCTCTTTCTTTCTCCTTGCTCTCTCTTCCTCAGTGGAAGCCTGCTTTAGTTTCTCCATTTTCCATCCCTTACTATCAAAATCGTTTCTGCCAGAACAGCCTGACCTCATAAATATTTTATTAAAATGTCCTCCAAGTAGAAACAGCATTGTATTCCAACAGATTAATCCATACCAAGACTTTATTGTTTTATTATTCAGCTAAAAAAAATGCAACACCTTATTTTATTTGAAAGGGAATCATAATTGTTCTATTCCCCACAAGACAGATCTCTAAAGAATCCATTTGTGTTTTACTTGCATTATGAGACTTGCTAAAATCTTGAAGTGGTCAATGCTGTCTTTCTCTTCTAAACTTTTTTTCATCTCTCCTAAAGGAAAATGTTATTAAAAAATGTAAAAATCAACCTTCTAAATACCAGGTGTTTAAGGAGTATTGAAATAATTACAGAAAGAGAATACAACAGTTAAACAAATCTCAGTGATTTTTTAAAAAAAAAAAACAGAACAAGTGTGAAATTGCCATATTAGCTTTTTACTTTGATGCAAGTGAAAGATACCGTGTAATAGAACCACTCCGAAATAAAGAACCTATCACCAGATTCTGAAAAAGTAACTTTTAGATTCACAGTCCTGATTAAATTGTACTGTATATTAAAAGCAATTTGGGATAATGGATGGCAAAGTAATTTTCAAAAGTGCAGAAGAACCTAATGAAAAGCCAGAATACCATATGTAGCTTGCACCATTTTCACTCCTGGGTGACTTTGGTTTTGAGTGACTGTGTGAATGAGGAAACAACTGAAAGCACAGATATACCCATTCACCCAGAAGATCTATACCTCCTCAATATAGTGATTGTAATATCCTGAGCCACTGGTGCATCATGAAGAATCTGAATGAGAGGAGAAATCATAGTTCAGTTTTTGATCTTCTAACTAACCCTGGTCACAGTTATGATGGTTCATTCTATATACAACCATGTGTTTGTTGAAGTGGTTGTGGATATTAGTTAATCTCTTGGGTATACATCTCCCATTATATTCTCCATTTCATTTTTCTTACATTTAATGATCAGCCATGCCATCAGTAAATCAGATAACATTTTAGGCAACATTTGTTGCCTGAATGCAAAGTGAATCTGTTTTAAACTGTCTTAGCTTACATTTGAATTCTCACTAGCTACAAATTTTTTAGGACCTTACCTATCATCAGTCACAAGAAAACCAAAATATTTCACCATCTTCGATCAGGCCATCTAAGCAGGTTAACTGATGTCTTTGACCACTCTTCCACAACTAAAGAAATTCACTGGTAAGCAGGATAAAACTAAAATATACAGTGGAATATCTAGGGTAAGATAAACTTCAGAAGGCTTAGAAACAAGTAAAATTGGATATTGTTCTGGTCTAAAGATGAAATTTGATGTCTGATATATTGTGTGAAAGTAAAAAATATGTTCAATCCAAGCACTTCAGAATCTTAATGACTAATTTGATCTTGCCTATAGAAATAAAGGCAAAGGACATGCGTGAAAATGTTCCATTTAACATGTACTTAGCTACTATTAAATGGAATTGTTAAAAATTAGATGCATCCCCTGGGCAACATTACTTTAACCTGAGAGTTTTTGTGCGTTATATTAAGAAAATGTCATTAGATATGGTCATTTGGCTGTTCATACATCAGTGCTGCGGTATATGCTGAACAGAAATAAGTCTGTTTTATAGATCCTCTCTGAGTAACGGGGCAAGAGAAGGGGAGCAATAAGTAAGCTAAGAGCAAAAGATATGGGTCAAATTATGATCTCCTCAGAATACTACCTCCACACGTTTACAGTTTACATTTCTGACTTGTTATGAAGGAGCTAAGTTACTCAAGAAGCAAGGTAAATTTGCCTGAACAATGCTCAGTGCTTCTACAGCTCAGGACTAGAAGCAGCCTAGCAGGTTCATTTAGAGTTAACATACATATAGAAATCCCTGCATCTTTGCAGTGTTCATTGTGAAAATACTGTCCTTGTCTAAACAGTCATCACTGTATGTACTCAGCTCCTCCTGAGGATTTAAAATAAACAAAAATCACAAACGATGTGTTTACCTTCTGCTCCTGTCTTGTGAGTCTTATTTTGGCTGATAGGCAGGACATTTAGAGGCTGTGCAGTGGAGCTGTCATTAATGCATCATCAGGTTTTTCTGTTCTCTCTTCCCTCCTGCAAACCACAACCATGTAAGATCAAGCTCTCCATTATTTTTGGTTATCCGTAAATTTCCTAGTTGTCTTTTGAATGTCTCAAGCACTGCAGTTATTTTGTTTAAAAATAAAAGAATAAAATTCCCTGTGCTGCCATAACTGTAACAAGTCAGTCTTAGCTCCCTAAATCAAGTAAGCTACATTTCCACTGAGTCGTAACATCTAGATGCTTGAAATGTGGTCTTTAAAATCATGAATACAAATCCAATTGTAGTTATATTGTATTTTCAGACAGTATTTTTCCTGTGTTGCTGCACAGTCTCTCTACTATCAGATGCCCTAATTCCACCAAGACAGATGCAATTCATAATGCAAATAATATAACATGAACATGAATCGTAACACCAAAGCTGAGCTATAGAATGCCACTGGTAAAAACTGGGGTTGCTTCTATTTTGAGGCTTGAGGCAAGTTAGCAAGGGTCTTTCAAAATACGTTACCCGTTGTCCAATTCCATAAAAAGGAGGGAGCAGTCTAGTAAGATGGAGAAACAGTTAAGGCATGCGTCGTGGTTTAACCTCAGTTGGCAACTGAGCACCACACAGCCACTCACTCACTCCCCTCCCCGCCCCAGTGGGATGGGGCAGAGAATTGGAAGAGCACAAGTGAGAAAAACTCGTGGGTTGAGATAAAAACAGTAACAATAATGATAAAAGAATATACAAAGCAAGTGATGCACAATGCAACTGCTCACCACCTGCCAACCAGTGCCCAGCCAGTCCCCGAGCAGCGGCCCCCCTGGCCAGCTTTCCCCAGTTTATGTACTGAGCATGATGTCACATGGTATGGAATGTCCCTTGGGCCAGTTTGGCTGTGCCCCCTCCCAGCTTCTTGTGCACCTCCAGCCTTCTCAGTCCATAGAGCATGGGAAGCTGGACTAGTGTAAGCACTACCTAGCAACAACTAAAACATGGGTGCGTTATCAACTTTGTTCTCATCCTAAATCCAAAACACAGCACTGTACCAGCTACTAGGAAGGAAATTAACTCTATCCCAGCTGAAACCAGGACAGCATGACAAGTAGTAGTGAAAGGTGAAGGACTGAGGGGACATGATCAAGATACTCAAGTGTTCCTTTGGATTTACAGTGCACTCTCTTCTTATCCTGCACCTTCAGGTCTCAGCAACACATAAAGCAATTAATTCCTCAGGCTCTGTGCCTTCTTTTTGTCTGATTTAGTCCAGGCCTGAATTCAGATCTCTTAACTCCCTAAAGTTTCCATAAACTGATAATGGCTTCTCAGATGTTGTAGTCATTTCTTGCAAATAGGCCAGCTTCTGAGATGACATGGGACAGCTTAGGTGACCAGCTTCAGAATCTTTTCATTGTAAGGGCTCTTACCCTGGGAAATGCAGGGCAAAACAGTAAATTGCCAATGACTCTTTCGTACAAAAGCCAGTCAGCAGCAGTGGCAGCTGCACAAAAGCTGGTAATGGCTCATTACAGAGTTTGGAGAAAATGACATTGCTTGAGAACTGTGTTGCTGTACAACAATAAGGGCAGACAGAAAACATTTAATAGGATTATTTTGTTTTCTTCAGTAGCAGGCTTGCAAAACTTGGAAACATTTTGTCTGAAAATGTTGTATATATTCATTAATGTGTTTTGGGGGATATGGTCACAAAATATTGTCAGGCAGCTTGGCACAAATCTGGGTGATGAGTTTGAATGTCTTGCCAGGCTTAAACTAAAGAGTTCTCCCAGCCTCCCCTTTCTCCAACCAGCTGCAAAGAAATGGGAATATGGCCACTTCAATACCAAAAGCAGAAAGATATATTACCAGTAGTATTGCTCCCTTGCGTGCCCTCAGTTACAGAAATGTCATGTCTGAATTGTGATATCCTGATGTGTTTCCTTTAACTTTCTGTTCCCTGTGGAGCTGAACTACTAATGTGTATGATGCAGCATCCCTGTATGACAACAGGAACACTGCCTTAGTAACGTTCAGGGAAACCCCCTCCAACCACTTTGCCAACCTTTCTCTTGTTCCCTTCATATTGCATTCATTCCTAGTTCTCACTGCCTCAGACTACATGCTCACCCTTCACTCATCCTTTTTTCCTTGGCAATATTCTCAAATGCTCCCCATTCTGCCTACTAAGAACTCTCTTGCTCTCAGTGGCTGGCCAGTACCCAAACAAAAAAATGTTTTCTGCATCCTCAGAATTGATGTAGACAGTACTTTAGTGCAACAGAAATCATCATCAGGGCACAGGAATTACAGCTGCTCAGCATCCAGTCATAGGAACAGGACTAGTCATAAAGTTTTCCCTTTTGCGTTTTCTTTTTTATCTATTTAGCCTTGTCTTTCAACATTTGCATGGATCCCAGTATTTATCTGCTAGCCTTGGTGGTTCCAACATTGTTTCAGTGAAAATAAAGGCTGCCTGAAAGGAGTATGCAGTAGCATTCTGTGGTGCTCATGGGCAAAACAGACATGACTTGGGGAAACTTTTATTTAATTTATTGCCAATTAAACATAGAGTTGGATGGTGAGAAAAAAAGACAAGAACTAAAACACCTTCTCCCCACCCTCCCCTTCTTCCCGAGCTCAACTTCATTCCTTCATCCCTGACTCCTCTACCTCCTCTTCTCCAAGGGGATGGGGAATGGGGGGCTGTGGTCAGCCCATAACAGCTCCTCCCTGCCGCTCCTTCCTCCTCACGCTTTTCCCTGCTCCAGCCTGGGGCCTTCCCACGGGCTGCAGGGAAACACCCGCCCCACCGGGGTCTCTCCAGGGGCCGCAGGGGCATCTCTCTCTCTGCTGGGGCGCCTGGAGCACCTCCTCCCCTCCTCCTGCTCTCCCCCCGGGGCTCGCAGGGCTCTTTCTCACACCGTTTCCCTCAGCCCCGGCTGCCGGGCAGCGTTTTGCCCTTTCTCAGCCAGGCTTTCCCCGAGGCGCCCGCCCGTGGCTGAGGGGCTCAGCCGTGCCCTGCGGTGGGGCCGTTGGAG
>NW_008795259.1:8998729-9005459 GCF_000699145.1 Aptenodytes forsteri | reverse complement strand
TGGACCCGGCTGTGGCCGGCACGGGGCAGCCCCGGCCCCTCCTCACAGGGGCCGCCCCTGCAGACCCCCCTACTAGCTGCTGCTGCCAGCACCTGGGCACCTGCACCCAATACACATTCAAACGTTCAGGCTAGAACTAGGTAAGGAAAATAAATATTTCTCATGAAATATTCTGAAAGAGAAGCTTAGATTTTCCTCTTTTGTGGGGATTAATCTAACTATCCAGTGCTGAACAGACTATCAGACAGAAACCATGACCAGGGATATCTGAACACCTCCTGAGTTGATACTACCAGTCAGTTCCTCAAAGAGCCTGAGTATTTCTATGCACAATGTCTGCCACACAATATGCCTCAACATACTTGAATCAGCCTTTTGGTTTTTAGTTCTTAAGAAGTCCTTTCTCAAATTATGTGATTAAAATTTACAAGTTTCTCCAGCCCCAGGGACAAGACCATTGCCTCAGGGATTATGAGTGCACCTGTGAGCCACATTGGGTGAGAAGAATGATGTCAAAAGACTGTGTTGATGATGGCAGCACACAATGATATGGGGCAGCCCTTTTCCCAGGAACACATTCCTTTGTAGACTACTTGCTCTCTCTGCTGCAATACTCTCCTTTGGATTTTTTTTTTTTTAATCTTTTTGTTCATATTTCTGGATTGGGCCATTGGATTCTGACTGGACCAAGCACATGCAGCTACAGCTGTAAAATGGTTAAGACTGCTAGTTGTACTCTTTACCCAATAGGGGTAACTATCTTTTGATATGTTTATTTTCCCTGTGCCTTAGGAGACAGTATACTTTAGCACAGAAATGTACCTTGGTTTCCTCCAGTACTCATGAGGATTCTTGTCTGCATGTAAGCATGCTTTTTTCTTTTTTTTTTTTTGGTTAAAAAAAAGGGGGAATTGGAATATTCTTGTCTGCATGTAAGCATGCTTTTTTTTTTTTTGGTTAAAAAAAGGGGGGAATTGGAACAATTTCGGTCAGTATTGAAAAAAGCACTTGCAGGACAGCATTTATGTTCATCACATCATAAGTGATTCTTCTGTCAGGAGTTGTTTTTACCTTCTGGGATTGTTAACTACAACAAAAAAAAAGTAGTCTTCCAAGTTGCAGAGATGACAAAGCTTCTCGTTTTTAATGTAGAATCCGCTTTTACCAAATAGTTTATCCCTTCTGGTTAGTTTTATATTCCTTACTGTGAAAATGTGCTCACATTAAACATTTATTTGAGAAGAAAGAAAAAACATAGGAACTACTATAATAATATTGATGTAACATTCTGGACTGAATGACCAGTAGTTGATATGGATATTCCAGAAGCCTCACAGGGAAGATTTATGGAAGTAGCCATACAGAGAAGAGTTTCTTTTCTTGATTCTTAGCATTGCGTTATTTTTCTAATAGTGCTTATATATTTGTTTAGGTTCTGCAACAACACTTCCGTTTGCATAGGACAAGGAAAGGAATTACTAAGTTAGTGAGATGTCCTACTTCATGAATGAAAGTGAAGACAAGCATTTTTTACTCTGCCCCTCCTGTGGCAACTAACCTGAGTCAGAAACTAGTTCCCTTGACTTCTTATTATGAGCAATTATTTTTTCTCTTTCAAGTAATCACCAGCTGATAAGACTTTCCTTTCAAAAGCTACTCTCCAGTGTATGTGGTCGTGTTGCAAATAGTGCACATATCACTTGCTATGTTAATAATACTGATAGACTCTTCCTGCTTTAAGGGACACATCAGCAGTAGTAATTGCAGTTCAGCTCCTTTCAAGTATGGAACAATCATAGGTTATCCAATGGAGAAAGGACAACGCTTGGAATATGTTGTCTATACCATCAGGTGTCCAGCTGCAGGAGTCACAGGATGTCCCATAAGCGCAAAGGGAGGGTAGGCATACAAGGGACCGCTCTGTCTCACTCTCCTGACCTCTGGTTTCTCATCTGTCACTCCAAGTAGATGTCACTGGAATGCTGATGGGAATGGAGTGATACAAGGTAAGTAAGGGTAAAAATAGTGGCTTGGAGGTTCTCCCTGTGTGCTGGGATGAAAGGCGAGTGGAGATTTCCTTTCCATGTTCCCTGCTTTGTGCACTGGTGAGGACTTGGCTGAACTTTCTTCTCTACACACAGCCTAAAGTGTAAACTCCAAGGATGGCTCTTGGATTGACCTTTTGAGAGTATTTTGCTTTGTCCCTTAACTATGTCTTATTTATTTATTTATTTGCAGAGCTGTATGTGCGTGGATGAAAGTGGGGGAAGTTTTCTGGCACCCTCCTGCTCAGGATTTTCAGTTACTAAGTTGTCAAGATCCATAACTAAGCTGCTAAATTCTACTGAACTTTTCTGATCTTGTTTCTGAGATTGTAATGCTGTCTTGAATGTAAGCTTTGTCCCTTAACTATGTCTTATTTATTTATTTATTTGCAGAGCTGTATGTGCGTGGATGAAAGTGGGGGAAGTTTTCTGGCACCCTCCTGCTCAGGATTTTCAGTTACTAAGTTGTCAAGATCCATAACTAAGCTGCTAAATTCTACTGAACTTTTCTGATCTTGTTTCTGAGATTGTAATGCTGTCTTGAATGTAATTTGGAGAAGAAGTGAATTTATGGAGAAGAAGACTGAATTTAAGAGAAGTTAATATAATTGTTTTGAACAAAGTTATAAGTTAAATAGTTACATAACAATGGAAAACTGAATCAAATGAGACAATCCTACACTTTTTTAAAAAATTTTTTATTAAATCAATTCACAAAATTTGCATTAGTTTTTACCACTTAATTTCTGGGACTTTGAGTAAGATCTGATGCTTAAACAGGTTTAAAGTGTATTTATGGATAACACAAAATAATACACTATGTTTTTATTGAAACTGGCTTGCTATACACATTTGTTCTACAACATATTTGTTATAAAATCTCCACTCAATAAAGTCAGTAAAATACAGTCCAAATGGGACTCCAGTTTGGCTCAAAATTTGTCCTGAAGGTTTTCAGGGTGCATAGTATCTGCATGCCCGTGTGAGTGACACACCCATCAGCTTTAATGAGATTAATAAGCCCTCTTTTAAGCACAGAATGGTTGAAACCTAAATGGACTAACAGAGGTGACTGTGATTTACAATTCTATGAGTTGTTTAATCTCTTTAATATTTCATAAGAAACTGTGATTATTAGATATTTTTTTTTTTTCCTTGCTGGATTTATTTTGAAACAAGGGGATGCACAATATTGGAATTTCATATCTCTCATAACAAACTCTCATGTCCTGCTCCTTTTATAGCAAGCAAATTCTCAATTTATCCATTAAGTTCTTCTTCACTAGGGCTTTTGAGTTGAGCACTTGAGTATTTGTACCAGCATAAAGAAAGAAGGATAGTGCTAGTAAGCCTTCAGTTTATTGTTCAGGGCCAAATAGAAATGTGATGGTAATAAATGGTAACTTGATATTAGTGTATGAAAACTTTTAATATGAATTGTGAATCATCTCTGGAAGAATTTGCCTCATAATATTCCCTTAATTACTGGAGACATTCCTAAAGGGAAAATATATAATAAAAGGAAAAAAAATAATGTTTATTGTTTAAAAAAAATGGAGAGGCTGGCATCTTGTGACCTGTTGTTTCTCCATAGATCACTCTTAATTCATATCAACAGTCTGAGAACTAATGGATTAGGCATCACAGTGTAAATTATATCTAATTTGGGAAAAAAAATTACAACATAGCAAACAATTCTGCAAAGGGTATTAACAATGCAGTATTGAAACTATTCAAAAGCACTTTAAATTCTGACACAACAAGTTGGTTTCAGCTTGTAACCAATGATATTGTGGAAAGTGGGCCTGACAACTATATTGGCACTTTGTGGGGTGACTCACTTGCAGATTTCTGCCTTTTTAGGTTACAGGTCAGGCTTTGCAGAATCAAGTTGAGCATGATAAGTATTCTAGAATTTTTTTTCTTTTTTTTTCTCCTGCTGCCATTTTAAAGGAGAAAACCCAAATGCTTTTCTGGGTACTTGGTAGAGCTTTCACTGTTGTCAAGCAAGTTTCAAATATATACACACATACATATTTTTCTTAGCTGCAGAGTTACATACAGATTTTTCTTAACTGCAGAGTTACACTGTGACATTCAGGTTAAGCTGCTGTGGTGAGGAAATAGTTTAGAAATCAGTGTGCTTCGGAGCTAACCTACTGTCATTATTTGATTTGGAAGGACGGAATAAAGTCAGAAAGGATTAAGGCATGAAGGAAGTTATTATAAAAAAGAGGGTGGGGTAGAAAGGCTAAATCTAACATACATGCTGTGAAATCCTGACTGTCGGAAGGAGAGATTCAGATCAGGAATGGTCAGTTCCAACAGTGTCATTACCAAGCTTTCATTCTGATCTGCAAGTTGGTAGACAGCAATCAACTTCAAAATACATATGGACATAAGCGAAAAGAACAGTAACACTGTTTACAATCTGCCCTTCTTTCAGCATTTTGTACAACAGAAAACTGATATTTGTCACTCAATTTACCTGTAGAGTAATGTAGTATTTCATGGAAATGTGGGTGAGAAGGGATCTTGGAGGACATCTTGTCTGACCTCCCTCTCAAAGTGGGCCTATGGCCAGCACTAGGTCAGGTCAGGCAAGACTTTGTCTAACCAAATCCTGAAAACCTCCAGGTTTTCCAGGTGATCCTGCAGCTTCTGTGCATAGCCTGTTACAGCACTGCACTACTCTCCCAGTAAAGAAGGTAGAGCTTTTCTCCTAATCTCCAAGACAAACCTCCCAAGCCAGAATAGACATTGTCCTTTGTAACACTGTGCCATACTACTGAGAGATGTTTTGTTATGTCATTTTTCTAACCCTCCTTCAATTAGCTTATTATTAAATCACCTTAGTTGCCAGAAAAAAAACCATGAAACAAACAAGCCCAGCTCTTTCAAACCCCCTTTACATAATGTGAACTCTTAGGTCCTGACCATATTAAAAGCCCTTCCCTCAACTCTCTCCATTTTCTCAACATCCTTTTGAACCAGGGTTGGGTGAAACTGGACACAGTGTTCCAGATGTGTCCCTCACTGGTGCTGCAAAGAGGGAGATAGTAACTTTGCTTGATCTGCTGATATCTTTTCTTAGTGTAGCCCAGCATGTGGTTTGTCTTGCTTGCAAGAAGAACACACTGTTTGCAAGCTCTTCATCACTTCTAGGCCATTTTCAGCAGTTGTTTCCCAGCCTGTACTAATGCATAGGGTTACTCTGCCCCAGATGCAGAACTTTTAATGTCTTCATTTTGAACTTCATGAAGTTTATTCTACCTTGACCCACAAGTTTCTCAAAGCCATTCTTGGCTGAAACTCTACTGCTTAGTGTCATCCAAAGATTTGATGAGAATATATTCTGTAACATCATCCAGGTCATTGATGAAGATACCAAGCAACAGGCTCCATTATTGACCCCTGGAGTATTCAGCTTATCAATAGCTGATAGTCAAGTTATTGTTTCCTCTTCTTTGAGCCTGGGCGTCTAGCCAGTTTTCAGCCCACCTAACCATTTTCTTCCAGCCTATACAGTTTCAGCTTTCAAATGAGAATGGTGTGGGGGAGAGTCAAAAGCCTTAGTAGTGTCAAAATATATTACATTGTCTGCTCTCTCCTCATCACCCAGCTAGTCATTTCATCATGGAAGGCAATCAGATTGGTCAGGCATGATTTCCCTCTGGTAAACTCATGCTGACTGTTCCTAATTACCTTTTTGTCCTTTATATTTTTTTAGAAATGGATTCCATGGGGACCTGCTCCACGATCTTTCCAGGTAGTAAAGTGAGGCTGACTGAATGATAGTTTCCCAAAGTCTTGCTTTTTAACTTTTTTGAAGATGGGCATAACCTTAGCTTTCTTCCAGAGATCAGGATCTTCCCTTAATTGTCACAAGGTTTGGTAGATAAGAGACAGCAACTTCACTATCACTATCTTTCAGCACCCTTAAGTAAACCTCACCTGGTCCCGTGAATTTTAATGTACTCACCTTCTCTAAGTAGTTCTAAACCATTAATTCTCCCACTTTTGGGTGTTCCTCTCCTCATGCCAGGACCTCATGTGAGAACCTGGAAGAAAGGTTTGCCTGTGAAAACTGAGACAAAAAAAGGCAATGAGTACTTCAGCTTTTTCTGTAACACGCATCACAGATTGCATCACAGATTACATCTTAGGCCTTCCTGCTATCATGCCTAAGTGTTCAAAGAATGCTATTAGGGTTCACCTTTGTGGCCTGTCCACATTTCCACTTCCTTTGTGCTTGCTTTCTGCACTTTAGTTCATTAGGCAGCTCAGGTAACTAATGTTTGCAGTTATTTTAAATATGATAAGAGGGAGAATTTTTGGGAGAGGTTAAGATTAACTCTTGGGGCTAGAGTAAAAGTCATCTCCTACTTATATGCAAAATGAGTGGATCAGATTCTTCTGAAGAAATTAGAGTACAGTCAAGAAGCAGTCCTAAGGAATTTGCAACATTTTGTTATGTATTAAACAGGGGTCATTTAAACCTGGTGCTACCATACAATGAAGTAGGTCTCAAACAATATACGAGCATTAGAGATAAGTTTATCTATTGCATTGTTTCCTTAGGAATTGGTATCCTAAAATCCGTGCAGCAGTAAAATGACTGGAGAAAAGCAGTTAACTTCTTACGTTTCAAAAAATTTACGAGGGGGAAACGAACCAAATTTCAA
>NW_008795259.1:8996182-8998679 GCF_000699145.1 Aptenodytes forsteri | reverse complement strand
TTCATGGAGCTTACAATAGAGAGCATAAAATTCCTTCTTACTTCGGTGTCATCTAGATCTAAAGTGTCTTTTCAAGGCTCAAGTAAGATTTCTGAATGCTTGACAGATTCTTCCATAGTCCTAAGCATGCAGACACTCTTTCTGAATTCAGCTCAGGGTTCCGGTGGGAGGATTCAGTGTATTGTATCTTGTTCTCTTGCTTTGCAAATTGTATTGCCACTTACATGAGCACAAGCTGAGGACAAAGAAGAGACGAACTCTCAGTTATCCTGGTTTTATGTCTGTTTTCCACCTGCTCAGGTCAGATGCATGAAGACCAATTGGGTAAAGGAATGCTAGGTACTGCACGCATACAGAGTATATATGATACTTTTCTAATTGGCTGTTTTTGACTATGTCAGATTTTGATAAATCGGGGCCACTGTGAGGTCTGTGGCCCTTTTTGCTGTCCCAGCTTAGGCTTATGTATGACCACTGTAACACTTCCTCTCTGAGTCACTTTTTTCAGAAGACATTTAACATGAGCAAAGTACCTCTGCAAACAGGATATGCACAGCTTAAATTGCAAAGCAATTATTTAATGGCTAAATCACAGAATAGGCAGTTAGAGCTAATGGGCTATTACACTAACCATTAATATTAAAGATGAGTCTTTGCTGTGCAAGCAATCATCAGACTGATGGAAAGGGTCAGCTTCCGCTACTCCTTGGAATGGGCTCACTCTCAGTGTTGCTGAGTTGCCACCTTATGAGTCCCTGGTTTTTCCTTAGGATTTTATACCTTTTCATGTCAATTCTTTTCCTCTTGAAGCCTTGGGCAGTTAACTATTGCTGTCTCAACAATCTTACCTCTTTCTGCAGTCTTACCTTTCTTATTTGGGTATCTCTGATTTATAGACTTCACAGATCTTTCTCAAAACTTAGCATTTCCTCAGAGGGCTGAGCCAAAGTTACCTAGCTATGCTGTATCAAAACCAGAACTTAGCTCAAATAAATTGAACCTCTGGGAGGAGTTACACAACTGGTTCCTGAAGAGCCTGTAAAAAACGAGAAGCACACTTGCTTCCCTAGGAAGGAGAAATGTTATGTTAGATGTGCAAATGGCTTTTAATATGTGGTCTCAGGTACGCATACATTGGTGTTACACAGAACATGACACCAGAATTCCTGCAGGCTTGTACCTGCAAACTGAGATTTCTCTATGCTGCCACCCATCCATTTCTCAGCCTCTTACTTCCACCGGCTTCCCTTAAGAGGTCAGGGAGCAAACAATATGATTTAATGCAGCTCAAAGCATCAGTAACATATGAAGCCAGCACCAGAACAGTCTCATATAAAGAAGGCAGATAATCTCACTTGCCTTAGGTCAGACTCCGATCTCCCTTCCAGGCCCTCTTCCCCCCATGCATAAGTACTCTGCCAAATAGAGGGGTTAATGGGGGCTATGCTGTGGCAGGGGATCTTTATTGAGTGTAAAAATGCAGTTGGCTTTTAAAACCATAAAGGAAAGTATTCTGTCTGTCCCAGGGAGTCACTTTTTCCTTGATAGCATAGCACAGTTCTGCACGAATTCTACTTATCTTTCTCTCTCTACACAGAGCAAGGAAGCAGAGTAAATGAGCCATAGAAACTCAGCCAGTTTGGGGAATTTAAAAAATTCTTTCTGAGATGAAGATTTCAGTGCCCACAGTTTCATGTGTGCTAAGAAGCTTTACTAACAAATGAGTGCTGAAGCATGACCTGCATGTCGCTTTTAGGTCATCAGAGCCAGAATGATCTCAACCCATTTAGCTTTCAGGTTATGCATCGGTCAAGTGAATACTTACTTTGAAGTGATTTCAGCTGAGAAGGTTAAAGGTTGACATTTGCAGTTATGACTTGTATGTCCCAGCTTTATACTCCTACCAGTATCATAAAGTCAGTTTTCAAGTTTTCACCATAAGCAATGGAACACATTTCTAAAAGTTTGGAAAAAATAATTCTTAATGTATTCTTACTCTTCCATTTCTTTTTTTTTTCCCTTTTTTTTTTATGTTTCTTTGTTTTAGTGTTTTTAAACAGATAATGAAGATTTTCTGTGAAAAAATAATGAAATTATATTTTAATTTCACCTATTTTAGGGTGATATATCTATTTTCAGCTAAAAGAGGCATATTTGTTTCAGCTGTTTTTCATATATTTATAGAAATCCTATTCTAGTGAGACCTTACAGTTAACAAAATCAGCTTTTTTTCTATGCAACAGTTAAGAAAACCACCTAATAAAACAAAAAGTCTTTCTTCCAATCCCCTTTATCAATTATGTGTTCACATAAAGATCATTTAGACTACTTGGGACCAGTGTAGTGGTAAATGACAAATGAAATTTTATTGCAGTCTTTCACTGGTGCATGTTAAACAGACTAGTACAGAAGCTGTAATATTCTTTGTTACATTACAGTTAATTCACTGCCAACTCTTTCAGTAAGCATTTTTTCTTTTTTTTTCTTTTTTTTTTTT
>NW_008795259.1:8987418-8996135 GCF_000699145.1 Aptenodytes forsteri | reverse complement strand
GAATAAAAACCATTAAAAGAATTTCCAAACTATGATACTTTTAATGTTTATTCCTTCCTTTCCAACTCATAAAAAAGTTATTCAATTTACTTTTCAAATTAGGGAAGTATATTTTAGGGCTGATATGTGGGTAATTCTGTAGTTTCAGACTCACAGATAAAAAATAAAAAAGTTATTCAATTTACTTTTCAAATTAGGGAAGTATATTTTAGGGCTGATATGTGGGTAATTCTGTAATTTCAGACTCACAGAACATTTGTTTAAATATATATATTTCAGGAATTTTATAACTGCCTTAAATCAAGCACTAACAAAGCTCTGTTCATGCACATTAGAATAAATAATAAGAACTGATTACAAAAAGTAGTAGAAGTATAGTAGACTATGAAGTTTGGCAAGAAATAGAAAATACTTAAACATAATGAAAACTACTTAACAGGGTTTTTTTATATATCACTTGTCACTTGAGACAAAGCCAAGGCTGAAAAAGCCTTCTAGCTCTCTCCCATTTGTGTTTTAAATTCATTAAAAAAAAGAAAGATCCTGAGCACTGTCCATAGCCCTCTATCTATTCATTAAAGTGTTTTTATATGCGTATACATTTGCTTCTGTATGTGTGTATAAAATAGTGTACAAACACTTTGACTTGACTGACTTTTCCAGAAAAAGAAATAATTTTTTGAGTACTGGATAGGGTATTTACTGGAAATATTGTCTAGTCATTTATTATTGCTATAGATTTTGCAATTGTCTTACAAATTTTGATGGTTAAAAGAGGAAAGCCAGGAAGCCAGTTTGCCAGACTTCTCTCTGCTGCTGAAGATTGTGATGAGAGATAAGATCTACTTACTTCCAGTTCATTAAGTTTGAATATAGGTCATACTGGTGGTGACCTATGCCATGCTGCTGGTGTTTTTCATCAGACAGCCTGAAAGTGGCTTCTATCAAAAACAGGAATTGTACCTGTGAGTATATGCTTAAAGCTTAAATGGACATGAGTCCAGCTATCCTTTGATTTTGGAAGCTTGTCCTTCCAAGTTAGGTTTTGAGGGACACTGACATTGTGGACATGGCTTTACACTAATTACTACCTGTGTTTGCAATTTCTTTTTTTCTTTCTTTCCCCCTCCCCCCCCCAATGAAAAAAGAGGGACAGCTAAATGTTTTTTCCCCCTCCCTCTGTCTTCTTCACTTTCTTTTCCTCCTCTCCCCCAGCTTAGCAGCAAAATCCTCTAAACAGATGATGAGCTCTGTTCAAACATAATGACCAGTTTCTCTACACCAGAAAATTAATATTCTTACTGATGGTATTACCTCTGGCTTGCTTAGTGGAGCTGTTTGTAAAGAAATTGGCTTGGATGTCTGACTGTGCTTTCACTCCTATATCTCAGCTAAGGACCATTAACAGAGCAGTATAAGGAGGTTTGCACTTTGAGTGCAATGTTCATGTTGCGAGTGAGCAGTATAAGGAGGTTTGCACTTTGAGTAATCACGCGAATGTTCATGTTCTGTCACCTTTACAGAAACCAAGATACAATCCAGTAGGAGCAATGTTGTCTGGACTTCCAGGAAAGTTTAAAAGCCATGGTGTTTACGTTGCTTAGCTACTTTCAGTCAATCCTTGTGTAACCTTTGTTGCTGTCAAATATTTCTATGCCTTAAAACTGGAGTACAACTATATTATGCCCCCCCTTCACAATGGACTATACAAAAAAATTTAGGAAGTTGAGTTGGATGCTACTAATATACAAGCTCTATCTGACACATGCAAATGCTAATTCAACCAGCCACATGTCATTCCAAAACAAAAGAGTATGATTTTATTCAGAATTTTCAAAACTTCACGTCTTAAGGGAGCAGAAAAATAAATACAAATAAATAGCTGAAAAAAAAATACCCTTGGCTGTAAACAAATGTCTGATGATGTTTTCTGCAGCATAACATGAACACTGATGAGTCTAGTGTACCTATGCTGTTGATTAACACTCTTTTGTGAAGATCAGTGGCCCCAAATGACTTTCTGTAGTGGAGCAAGATTAATTCTAATCAGACAGTATCAGGTCACATATAGTAAACGTGATGGTGATGAGACATTGTAAGGAAAGAACAGGAGAATCATCTTTATCATCACTGTTGACAGCCCATCTATGTGCATTTTTAACAGATGTGAAGTTAAAATCACCATATAGGTGACTGAAGATTTTACCTCAGTAACATTTTCATATTCTGAAACAGTTACAATGCCTGTTCTAATGTGCTTGGTTTTGTTTTTTGCTGCATCTTCATCTCTTATTCATTAACTCAGATTAGCACTGGCCTTTAGCTTGTTCAGGGATGGGTGGTGACTGCTTCAGGAAACTGGCCATTTAAAGCTAGAGTTGGAAGATTTGTTTTGATCTTAGATGTGCAACTTTTTGTGTAGAACTCAATTTTTAAATAGAGTTTGCTGAGACAGCAAACAAAGAATTGCTCAAACCTCTTGGAGCCCTGCACAAAAGTCAGCAATGATTTATATGATATTCAACTGTTACAGTTACAA
The DNA here is from genome assembly GCF_000699145.1 of Aptenodytes forsteri. Classification (NCBI taxonomy): domain Eukaryota; kingdom Metazoa; phylum Chordata; class Aves; order Sphenisciformes; family Spheniscidae; genus Aptenodytes; species Aptenodytes forsteri. The sequence goes on along the minus strand of NW_008795259.1, from coordinate 8,993,596 downwards.
TTACTTAGTATAATATTCAAGATATCTACCTTATTATGGAAAGCTACTTACAGAAAAACTGTACAAAAAGTACAATGGATGCCACTTGTGACAATCACAATATTTCTAATTTAGAACGACTGAAGACGTGCCTTTCTCAAGACAACCCTAAAATTAGAATTCTTGTGCTTTATTATTCAAAAAAAGTCTGTTTTTTGTCTAGAATTTTAGATATGCAACATGAGACCATTATCCTGTATGCCTTTTGTCACTGACACAGGATTTTCCCTGTTGTCTTTTAAGGTGTGGTTTGGAAGCTTTGGAATTTTTTTTTCCTAACCCCACTACAAAAGAGCAGAACTAGGGAGCCCAACACCAGCCAGTAGTCTTACATCAGTTAATGTGACGTGGGGGCCCAGACCCAGCAACTTTTGATTGTTACACAGCTTGAATATACTGGGTTTAATGTTACTTGCAGATGTAGTTATAGAAGGCCACACATTTTTTTAACAGTTTAAAGATGGATCAGGTCTGTAAAACAGGGACTGAAGTAGGAATCACTGTAAAATTGTACCAACCTAAGCTTGTGAGGGAGAAGCAATATTTCAAGGAAATTCAAGTTCAAGGAAACTAAATCTTCAATAGCAGGCAGTTTACCTCAGCAGTCACCTCTGAAGAAATCCTCAGGAGTATGATGTTTACCTACGTGCTCCACAGGAAGAATCCCTTTAATCAGATAATTTATACTTCCACTCTCAGCTCTATGTCTTTCAGACCACTAGCAGTGCAGTGTGGCTGTGTTCAGAGGACATTCTTGATCGTAAGGTATGTTTTCCAGAAAATGGTCACTGAGGTGATGGAGGAATGCAAATTTCTTTCTAAAATGCTCTGAAACAGAAAAGTCTTTTCTTGGAAATACTGTTTTTTTCTTCCCAGAGGCGATGTCTAATGTCCAGCACACAAGAATTCAAGCACTGCTGTGGGAAATACCAATACAATAACCTCTTGGTGAAACAACAGAAGCAGAATTCCGTTCTACAGTTTACTAAATTCCCAGATGTCACAATGAAAAAATACAGGCCCAGAAACTATAATTTGCATTTTATTGCAGGCAAATCTTGCATAAAGTGTGACATTTATGAAGAAGTAGCTGTAAAACAACATTTTACTGTTCATAAAATCTTACAAACTAAATTACAATGTCAGAAACTAGTAATTTTAACATATCAACCTTTCTGATAAATAACATGAGAAGTACCTTTCAAAGACTAGCAGCAAAACTATGAGAACATTACTTATCTAAACAAAGGGACTGACCCAAAACCCACTCAAATCATTGGGTGCCTTTTGATTAACTTTATTGGGGTTTTGATCAGGCCTGTACTGTTAGAGATATAAATAATTTTTGCTTCAATGTTAGTTCACAAAGTTGTGTTGTTAATTCAAAGAAACTAGTTTTGCTTCATGACAAACTGTACTTTACCTCAGACTGTTGATTTTCATTCTACATTTTTCATATTTTTTGTTCTAGCAGAAGATGTTTATACAAGTGTCTGCATATAAAACTGCTAACTTTTTCTTTTTGGCTTTTCATATAGGTGAAACCAAATAATAACTTCAAAGAACTTCCTAATGGAAAATAAGAATTATTTGCATCATTGTGAATCTTGGATTTGAGCTACATTCATGTACTTATTATTAACATTATAAAGGTTATTGGGTCCATAATAGGTCAGAATAAATCAAAAAAAGATGTTCTCAGTGTTCAAGTTCTGCATTGGAGATCCACGCTTTGATTTGTTCTCTAGCCCTGAGTGCTATAAAGAAGAAACTAGGGGAATATTCAAGATGTGGAATCCAGACCAAAAGTTTGGATACATGCCATCAAAGTAATGCATGGTTTTAGTATACCTACTGTTTCTCTGTGAGGTCGGTGCAGACCAAAAGCCTTTATGTAAATCATACATGTGGTTTTGTTGCCAGAAAATGCAGTAAATAAACCTCCAAAGCCAGGTCTCTTATGCTTGCCTCTCTGCCTGTAAGTGACCTTGCACCCTTCCCTCTCTCTCTGTGCTGATGGTGCTTCAGATTTGCTCTGATTTTAGCTGAGAATTTTTTTTTCTGGTTCTTGAACTCTTTGTGTGTTTGCTTTATTTTGAAGACAGAGTATTTGAGTTAAGGATTAAGTTGTACTGTCTGTACATATTTAGTACAGTAGAGTACCTCTAATAGCAAGGTTCTTCCACACCCTTGTTGTATAAAGAAAAATACGTGTGTAAGGAACCAGAAGGTGCTAGTTATCTAGGTTTCAGTTTCCATCAGAGACTGAATGACTTTCTTGTACAGCGCACAGCTCCAGAGTTTACCTTAGCCCTCCCTTCTTTTGACCACAGCATGACACACTTTTTTATACCATGACTAAGATACTATGACATGTGAACATATACAGGCAATATGGCAAAATAATAATAATAAATTTTTCTTTTAGCTTCAAACTGAACAAATAAACATAGTTGGCATTTTTACCTATATCTATCATACATGTAATGTAAGAAAATATATGTGGAAGACAGAAGATATACAAGTTAGTTCCTCAAAGAAACTTTAAGCAGGAATTTCTAACCCAGCTGGGGACAACATAACTGAGAAATCTCAGCCAAAAACCTGTTTGTCTAAAGAAATGTGTTACTGCTAGAGAGTGGCACGGATTGCTTAAAGGTCGCATAGTTTCCTAATTTGAAAGCGTTTCCCTAAATGCTTTGCAGTCTTTGTTGTTTTTGTTCAAACTGAAAAAGACTTCATGTTTTCATATTTTTTGGTTGAAGACAGTCTGCAGAACAGCTCAACAGAGGTTGTTAATACTTTTAAGAAACAGTACTGCTGTCAATAAAATTTGGATGAACATAGTTAGGTCATTAATGGGTAGCATAATTCAAAGACTCAACCTCTGTCCATAAGGAAGAAAGGTGAACATTAATCTGTTTTATCTTAAAGAGTAAATCTATCAATATCTTATATTGATAGACAAAGAGTAATACAATACTAATAGTATGCAAGAGCTGTTCTGTAGTTTTCAAGATTAGAATTGAGCAGCTATAATTGAGCAGAGCTAAAGTGGGAAAAAATTAAGAAACTTTTGCATAGATTGTAAGGTATTTTGAAGGCTTGTGAAATGCTGTTGGAATTCTAGGTTATGGTCATAAAAAAATGAGATCCTATTTGGTTTTAGGAATGCTGAACATCCCATATGTAAAGTACTTTTGCTATTTGCTTGGAGAAGGCATTATGTGGAGAGAAGATAAGGGAAATTTTCCTTGTACTTCTCTAATTTTTCACTGAATTCCACTTAGGATAGCAAATATATTGGGATGTTTGAATTATTTTATTATTTTATTTTATAATAATAATTTTTAATCTTCTACTTCAGTCCTGAGTTAAAAATGCTAGCATTGGTCTGCTTTAGATTCTTGTCCTAATAAAAATCACCAAATATTTCAAAGTCAGCTGATGAATCTGAATATATCAACTTGTTGAAATTATAAAGGCAATAATTTTTCTGTAAAATAAATTTTCAGTAGTCCTAGCATTCATCACAGGTATGGAAAAAAATACTGAATAATACTGCTGGAGGAAAACATTTCTTCTCCATAGATTGGTCTTTGCAACAAACTTATAATTCTGTGCCATTCCTCCCTCTCTACTCAAAGACTCAGAAACTTATCACCTCTCTTCAGGAAATCTGAGCCCATGGCTCCCACTTTCTAGTGAAAGTGTGCTAAACACATACAACAAGGTATTCTGGATGAGATATTGTGTTCATGCCTGTTGATATTGTCTGTTTGGAATGAATTGTTACTGCATCACAATCTGGAATTGAAATATCCTATTCAAACTATGGTCCTAATTCTGAGGCTATGATTCTCTATCCTTCTCTCACATGAATGGAAGTACTTAAGGTAATATAACATAGGTCCAGCAGAAGAGGCTGATGGAGAGTCCATTCTGAATACCTAAAGTCTGGTAAGATATGTTTGTGGAAATATTACCTCCTGACCAGTGAAGAAAATGAATTTGAAATATTTTTATTGTTAATAGATGATATTTAATTGTTTTCAGCCAGGAAAACAAACAAACAAACAAACAAACAAAACAATTAGAAGAGTGAAATGAAATTTGTTTATGATTAATATTATTTTGACTGTTTTTGGATGCAGCAGCTAGACCCCAAAAAATCTATTACTTAAATAATTTTGAAAAATAGTAGTTCTTTTTCTCTAGCTCTGTTTACATTTGTGTATTTTTCTGTCTTCCATTACAGTCTCTCCCATGCTGCCAGAAGATTTCTCTTGATAATGTATTTTTCCGTTAAATACACATACTTATTTTTATATAATTCAAGGGTGAATTATAATATTTGCCTGAGGTGTCAGATGTGTAAGAACAGGCATTGACTCCTCCTTTGGTGTTCCTGAGAACTACCTACAATTCTCACTGAGCTTAGAATCTGAAGTGTGAAATACCACCTTCTTTTACCTATGATTCATATTCTTTTTTAACCCTGTATTTTACTCTCTGTGTGGAAATATTGGTTTATTATATAGTAATGCAGAGAAATATACGCATATGATAATAATAAAATAGGATTGTGAATAGATCTTTTTCACTGTACCACGTCTTCATCATAAAAAGCCCTCTTGAATGTCATTATAATAGGAACATAAACAATTTTAGGAGCCAGATAACCTATTCCATTACATGTTGTTGTGAAATAAATGCTGAAATTCTGCAGGTAAAGTAACATTCTAACAGAAAGTGGAAGCTCTCAGACATTTCAGGTGATGACCACTAATACATAAGCCTTAGGAGGTAGTCAGAAAGAAGACATTATCCTTCACCCTTTAGACAAAAGTTTTTCAACACTATAGTTTTGATTATGTCTTTAAAAACCATTAAATGAAATAAATAAAGAAGTCTTGTCATCTACCAGTATGCACAGAATTCAGTATGCCAAACACAAGAGAAACTGAGTTTGACATTAGAAAAAAATTGGGTGTGACAGCTGCAGCAGTTACATCTTGTAGAATGATGTGTGTGCTTGCAAAGGCTTTACATCAGGTCCTGGTTGGGAGCTGGCATTTGCAAAGGTCATGAAGCTCCTTAGCACCGTTCAATTACCGCACAAAGGGTACCACTGACAGTTTTAACACTGTGGTTAAATTAGCTGAGCACTAGCTGAGACAATCAAACTTTTGACAGGAATGGTTGGATAATACCTGTATATCACAAAAAAATTTCAAATATCGTATCCATGTTACTCCGCCCCCCCATCTTTATTTTTGAAAGACAAGGAAAATAGCAGAGAACTATTTAGTTGTGTAGGTATTGTAGCTTGTGAAGGTATCAACGCTCTCAGCCTGACAATTTTTGTCATCACTTCGCACAAATATAGATATTGGATGAGGTAGAAGGCAAAATCTTTGATTTTAGCTGCTTTTGCCTTTGTTCTTTATTTCAGCTGTTTTCTTCTGAATGAGTAAAGTAATCTGAATCAGTAACATACTGATCAAACCGTATTGACATAGTCATACTGCTCAAAACACAAAAGGACCAACATTGTTCTACTGTTTACAGATGCACCTAGTTTGCTGTGGCTTGTCCTGCAAACAGTTTAGATGAAATTAGAATCATAGAATCATAGAATCATTTAAGTTGGAAAGGGCCTTTAAGATCATCAAGTCCAACCGCTAACCTAACACTGCCAATTCCACCGCTAAACCATGTCCCTAAGCACCACATCTACACCGTCTTTTAAATACTTCGAGGGATGGTGACTCAACCACTTCCCTGGGCAGCCTCTTCCAATGCTTGACAACCCTTTCAGTGAAGAAAGTTTTCCTAATATCCAACCTAAACCTGCCCTGGTGCAACTTGAGGCCATTTCCTCTCATCCTATCACTTGTTGCTTGGGAGAAGAGACCGACACCCACCTCGCTACAACCTCCTTTCAGGTAGTTGTAGAGAGCGATGAGGTCTCCCCTCAGCCTCCTCTTCTCCAGGCTAAACAGTCCCAGTTCCCTCAGCCGCTCCTCATAAGACTTGTTCTCCAGACCCCTCACCAGCCTCGTTGCCCTTCTCTGGACACGCTCCAGCACCTCAAGGTCCTTCTTGTAGTGAGGGGCCCAAAACTGAACACAGTATT
>NW_008795259.1:8984402-8984989 GCF_000699145.1 Aptenodytes forsteri | reverse complement strand
GGGTGTAGATGCCCTTCATTTGTTTATTCCCCCCCCCCCTTTTGGGGGGGGAAAAGCCATAATTCCTACGTGACCATTCTCGGGTGCTTCCATGGTTTCTAACACATCAGTAACCCCTGCCTGTTTGCTGCCGCATGGACCTCCATCCCCTACCTCCACTGAGATGGCAGACTGAAGGACCTTGCTAGCATACCATCCCACAAACATTGTTGTGCTGCCCCCAGACTTATCTCTAGCAAGCCTGGTTTTATCCTGTTTCCCCTTCAAATCTAGTTGAAAGCTCTTTCAATGAGCCCTGCTAACTCCTGTGCAAATATCCTTTTCTAAAAGATCCTTTTCCCCCTTTGAGACAGATGTACCCCATCTGTCACCAGCAGGCTGGTGCCTTGTAAACTAACCCGTGATCAAAAACCCCAAAATTCTGCTGGTGACACCAGTCTCGGAGCCAGGTATTGATCTGCTGGCTCTTCCTGTTTCTTCCCTCATCATTCCCTGCCACTGGAAGGATAGAAGAGAACACTACTTGTGCTCCTAATCCCTTAACCAGTCATCCCAAGGCCCTGAAGTCTCTCTTGATTGCCCTTGGA
>NW_008795259.1:8969490-8983241 GCF_000699145.1 Aptenodytes forsteri | reverse complement strand
TCTTTTCTTTTATACATGGGGGGGGGCTGCTGTTGGTCCTGGCCCCACCCAGGTCTCATCCGCCACTGCCACATGAGCTGTGGGCCTGGCAGGGCAGAGCTTCAGCACCCTTATGCCCTTCCTTCCTGGCCCCACCCAGGTCTCATCAGCCACTGCCACATGAGCTGTGGGCTCCTGGCAGGTCTCTCTGCTCCCCTGAGTTTTCCCTGGTTCAGGAATCTCCACTGCGCACTGCGCTAGAGCGCTCCACTGCCGATCGTGGCGGCACTGGAGCTGCTCGCCTCGGCCCTTTGGTCTTTAATATTGTTTATATGTCTGTACATTCTTGCACCATGTGTTGAAGTGACATAGGGAGGCCTAGATGAATCTTTTAAAGTAGATGGCAAACATAATATCATAATGCAATTACCACTTCCGGGTATTTACACAACCACACTTGGTTCCTCTCTTCCATACATATCTATAATTAAGTATGTACATGTGTCTCTAAGATACACGCATGCACACTTACAAGCCCCTACACAATACAAATTATAATCAACACCTTGAAGATGAGAATAGCCATTTGTCAGCTCTTCTGCATGACATACAATTATAAAGTTAATCACCTGTCTAGGCAAATTGGTTCTTTATTTCTGATGTTTTTCATTTTCAGTATGAAGATTTGTTTTGTATGTGTTTCTTATGTGTGTAAAACTCTTATTAATTTTAATATAACTGTACAGAATACAAATCCAAATATATGTACAGATTGGGGGTAGGATAGAACATTTTCATAGGATTTATAGTAATGAACATAGCCATTACAAATATTTAGCTGGGTGTTTTGAAGTATTTTATATTCATGAATGCAAGAAAACAGAGAGAGATAAGGTACCATTGGACTGGACTCTCTGAAGTCAAAGTAAATGGAAATTATGTTCCAACAAAGCATCCCTGTCTGTTATAAATTTCTTTCCTTCCACATATTCTCTTTCTCTCCTATACTTTCAGTAAGTCTTAATGACCCAAAAGCTCTCTTTTGTAGCCTTTGTTTCTACTCAGTTATTAATTTGGTGTCCCTTTTTTTTATGTTCCTACCTACTTTCTACATTTTGTCCTTCCTATCCACATTTTAGATATCTGGAAAACATGAAAAGATGAATATGTGTCTAATCTCAGTGTTAACAGCTTAGGCTTTGCTGCAGGTAGAAAAGTTTCAGCATCATTCATGAACAATGACTTGGGGCTGCTGAAGAAGCTGAGACTTTCATGGAGGCTTGAGATAAAATGTAGTGGCTTAGCTTCTGTGTGAATTCTACTTTTTATTGTGTTTAAACAGGTTAAGATTCAAGTTTATTAGGTGTTACAGACATCACCTTTGGCTTTTTGGGAGCTGTCTTTTGAATCTGAATCCTTTGATCCTAATGGATCAAGTAATCCTTGTTGATATGAGTTCATGATCTCTATGGAAATCACAATTACATATGGAGTGATGTTTCAGAATATCCTTGCTGAGGATAATATATGTATGTTTTGCTAAGAAATTGAGACAAAGTTATGAAAACCACATAATACATTTTAAATATTTAAAACACTAAACTATAGAAAAGTATATAAAGATGTGTGAGCTAAAGCTTTACTCTAAAAATAGGGTAAGACTATTGACATGATTTTCACTAAAACTTTCAAACCCCTATTTGCCATTCTTTATAGCTCTCTGTTATTAGTCAATGAAAATATGAAACATGAAAGTTCTTAAGTTTACCTAAACCACAAGTCATTAATAACACTATAGCCACTTTTTGAGTTATGGACTGTTTCACCGTTGTTAGTATACAGCTTGACAGTGAGATAAATACATATATCCCTTTTTTAAACATTGTGCCAATTTGGTATCATACTGTGCCAGGGTATCAAAATCTCAACAGTTCCTGATCAGTACAGATATGCATTCATCTCCCAGGAAGCAGAACAAACAATTTCTCATTCAGTAGTATTTCTAAGCATAATAAAGAGCTACAGTATCTATCGCAGAGAAAAGATCTGTGAAGCTCCAGTCAGTGATCATTCAGATAAAGTATTTAGTTTCTTGCTAGGTGTCTTGTAATTATCCTCTGAAGTTCATCACTTCCAGAAATAGAATATTCAGAGTTTAAAATCAAGTATCTTCAAGGTGTCAGCTTGAATACAGCCTTGGACACCAACTGTGGCTCCATCTTTATAAAGTTGTGGCAAAATGATGAATAAACAGTAAGAAAAATATTTTGAAGGAAAAGGTAAGTGAGAAAAACAGCCATGTGTAATACTGGTCCCAGAGTAAGGAAGGAAAGTACAATTGTAGTAGAGATATAAATACAACATGTTTGGTCCAAGAAGAACAAAATTGTCTAGCTGTTGGAATTTGTGGTGTTCTGATACACCTTTTTGAAATGCGTTCTGTTCTGAAAGACAGAAGATATTACAGTGACAGGCTATACCATAGTAGCAGTGCATAAACAGGAAGTGCAGGAGATGGAAAGAAATAAACTGTCCAGAAACAACAATGCTAATGCAGTGTGACAGGAAAAGCTGCCTGTTACTATGCTCAAATAGTCAAATTTGCTAGCCTTCACCACCTGTCTTTCTAACAAATGGAATTGCAAGATCAGAGGAATTGGGTGTTTGAACAGTCATGTTGCTAAGATCAATTGGCAGTCAACCACAGTAAACTTAGGTTCTTATGCACAAGTAGTCAAAAGATAACACAAATTCATGTTCCATATCTCCTAGCAGTGACCTCGAACCCCAATGTATGTATATAACTCTGGACAATTTACTGTTACCAAAGATAAATAGTCTGATAAATAACTCACCTTTTAGGAGCATCCTAGAAGTTCTGAGTTTATACAGATGTATCCATTCTCAACTGGATTAGACATGGTTTATTTTGAGTACTAGGAAGAACCATAAATCCTAATTGTTGAAAAACAAATAAACTTATCTTAAGAATTTTGGATGTCCTGGGCACAGCATTGGGACTTCTGTTCTCTGCACAGGATGGATGAACTACATGTTATGTGAAAAGTGAGAAAGTACAGTCAGTTTCACTGTCTGTTCTGCACATGCTCAGGACTGTTATGAAAATATGCTCAGTAGTTGTTTAGTTGTTTTTCTGGAAGTCTGCAAATCCGTTCTGCTACATATTTGGAAAAATGCCCAGTTACAGCAAAAAATGTAGAAAAACTCTGTGTCCCATAGGACTGTCTTAAGGGATATGGATTTTAGTGATATACAAGAAATCTCATTATGTGGGAAAACTAGCAATGGTAACTGGCCAAGGAGTCTTGAAGGACTTGTGGTAGGGGATTGGGGCTGGTTGCTTAAAAGCCACATTATTGGGAGTACATAAAGAATTAAGGACTCTGTACCGGGTTTCAGGCACTTTCTTAGTTTCCAAAGGATGTTTTTCTAAAAAAATCTTGTTTATAAGAGAAAAACCCCACATCCTTTTATGTAGGAACAAAAAAAAAAAAATCCAGTATTATCAGATTTCAGAGATATTTTGTGAATGTTACTATAAACCATGTCACCATCTCAGCGATAAAAAAGGCATTAGCTTTCAGTACATCCACTCTCAGCTCATCACATATCCTCAGAGAATCAGCTGGCCACAAAGGTATTGATAATAGTTAAGAAAGCAACTATAACCTTGAAATCTCTGAAGAGACTTGGTTGGTCTAAACAATATGAAACTTGAAAAGGTACATAGTATTAAACGTTCCCATATGTTATGAGTAAGTATGAACCAAGTCTCAGTTGAAATAAACTGTCAGATGCTTTAGTTTTTGGTGATTTTTTTTTTCCCCATCATTTGAAATTGTTACTTTGAAAACTTATTCAGTGTCAAAATAGTGGGTATGTATGATGTTTTTCTCATCATGAAATAACCAGATAAAATAATCTTCATAAAATAAACAGACACTGCTAAGAGTGTGCCTATTAGTAAAGAGACATTCTTTGAAATTTGTTAATAATCACAATTTTTAAGGAGTAAGTATGAAGGTAGCAATGCTGAGAAAATCTCATATTGCATTCTGAAGTGCTGGAAATGGTACCCCTCCAGCCTTGGTCCCAGGATGCAGAGAATTATTACAAAGTGTTCTGGCTACAAGCCCCTGCCACATGTGGTGGTTGGGAGACAAAAAGGTATTAGAGTGCCTCACAGTGGGGTGCCTCCTCCATTGGGATAATGTCTTGGGATTGCATTTGTTGTTTAAATCTTCCAGAGAAAATCATTAAATATTACTTAACTTATTACCACTGTTAACAATACCTTTTCTCCCAGCACTTTGGTAATATATGCAGTCGGTTAAGGGGAAAAAAAATCCAGAAATGACTGACATCAAACATAACTTAGTGTTCAGTCAGTGGTATACTATGCATATTGTGTTACCATAGATTGTAATTACTTTCTCACTAAATGTTATGCCAGATCTTTTCACTGAATAAATGTATGCATGTGATGTGCCATCATTATATCACTGCCAATTTAATAGGCATCTCTTTTGGAGAGAAGGAGAAAAGTGAAGGTATTTAAATAATTTCTCTGAATTTGCACATTCGGTATTGAACAGCTATGTTTGTTAGGGAACACAAAAGTTTTTATTAAAAAGTTGTACAGAATTAACATCTAAAATGATGATGAATAGGAAGGAAAAACAAGAGCCCTGAACCCTAAGAGCCTCTGACAGTACTGGGGTATTCAATTCTGTTCACAGGGAACACAGTATAACGTTCAACAACACAGATGGGATGAGTTTTTTGGTTCTCTACCCGTCCTTTTCTTCAAAAAGAAAAAAATAATCATTTTGCCTCAACTCAGTACTCAATTTTTGGTGTAGACTGTTGCATATCCATTTTGTCTGGAATGCCTCCTCAGCTGAGTATGCTATTTTCATTGTATGTTCTTCTTGGGAAATAATGGTCAGAACCCTGTGAAGATAATAATATAATGCTTGTTTGTGTAGTCTTACAGCTGACACAACATTGGTGTGTACTACTGCACATTAAAATATATTGTGTTCACAGCCATGTAGATTGAACTGTATGAGGAATGTGACACTGCAGCATGAGAGGGCAGTAAGGGATTGAAAATGAACAGGAGAAACAGACAAAATGCTGAGTATAACATGTTAAGCCATGTTGTTTGACATGCTATAAGCTAGCAAAGAACAAAATCAAGTGAGCTTGGAGACAAAGCAGCAGCAAGCTGTAAAACAATTTCACATTGACAGTTTCTGAACAGCTACAAAACCACTCTCAGTTCTGATGCCTCTAACTAGGATTGTGGGATGGATATCAGTGTTCTAGGACTTTGTGAGCTGAAGGGAAGAATCTGGGAAGGAAGGCAGTGCCCCTACTGAAATGGATACATAAATAAATTAGTTTCATACTGAAGATAGGTATTATTTAACATGAAACAAGGCTTGTGCATTTTATTTCAGGCACTTTTAGTAGAAGGAAAAACAATGGAAATGAAGTGTCTAAACTTTGTTTGCGCTGGACCAATTTCTGGCTTTTGTCTATTAGTCTAGTAATTTGGTAACTCCCTCAGGTTGTGGAAGACGTTTCAAATCCATTCTCTCTCTGAATCCCACAAAGGCTTAAATTAGAATGCTTTAGGATATTTTGGAACACGGATGTTCTCCCTTTATTATGTTGAAATTGTATATTTGATGGAACACTTAACTATCACTTTAAATAAGGACATGCAATTCAGATGTCCAGTTAGGTAAATGGCTTAGTCATTAGATTGTAGAGTTTGATCTCTGGTGAAAATATCAGAGTATTCCATTAAAACTGCAACTGCATCTAAGAAAAGGGAATAGTAGTGTTGCATACAGCAAACCTCCATTTAGAAATATGACATTACTTTGGGAAGGAGCAATTTGGATTCATATCTCAGAAATCTCCAGTAATTCAGTGAACTAGCTGTATAATGTTCACAACTGCTTATTTTGGAAAGTAGTTTATTTATTTGCTAAAAAGGAATTTGCATTTCATTTGCCTAGACCGTAACCTGTACCTCCAACTAGTTCTGAAAGAGAGGTGCCACTTTGGGGTTCAATCTTCTTAAGGCTTGAACTACAGGAAATTGGTGAGATTGCTGGCTTTTAAAAAATACACCTTTGCATGAGTTTTTTAAGAAACCTAAATGTTTTGTTTGAGCCTCTCTTTTTTAATATATAAGGAAAAACTTTGTGAAAAATATCTACTGTTTTGTCTTTCTTTTCAAAGACAAGATTGGAATACATTACGGGAAACAAAATGTGATTAAGAATGGAGTTTTATGAAGTAAATGGAGTTTTATGAAGTAAATGGAGTTTTATGAAGTATGAAGTCAGGAGAGACGCTAGTTTCACTTCCTACAAAGGACCACAAGGTACTTCTAAGTAGTATTTCCAAATTTCATTGTTTCATAATGTTATTCCTTTTCATAGAAAAGTAAACATTTTCAAGTAGGAAACCTTGGGAAATCTTAAATGGGAAACTATACATTTTCCAGTTAAGTATTGCAAAAGTAGCTTTAACATACTCAGCGTTTTGAGCCTTCATAGTTTCAGGCAATGTAGTTCCTGAAGAGCTTCCACGGTTTCTTCACTTTCCTGGCATTAATTGCCCTGAAAAGTCAGAATATTGGTAAAAAGCTCCCCTTCATGAGTTTCTTCTCTAAGACCACAGCATTTTTGAGGATTTGACCCATAAGTATTTATTCAGTATAAGGATTTCTAAATATATATATATTTTTTTTAAGAAGAGAGCATTCTACATTGAAAGAAGGCCACAAGAAATGAAAAAAGAAATCTCATCAACAATGAGCTAGCATAAGAGCAATAGATACACAGACATTAGCCACACTAGTAAAACACATTCCAACCATGAATGAAAGCACAAACATAAATTTTAAAAAAAATCATATGCAATTATAAAACAATATCCTGAAGAGCTATATTTCAGAAAGCAGAAAGGTGCTTTAAATGCAAAAAAATTACCCAGCCTCATTAACCAGTCATACATTTATATGAAAAAGACTGAAACCAAAGCAGGAATGAAAAGGAAGAGCAAAATCAGGAAAAAGCTTTTAGATATTATTAACACTGACTTTGACTAGAGGATTTTTTTTTTTTTTAATTTGCCCACTCAAAATAGGTCTCCATTACTTGGGATAACTGGTACAGTGCTTTTATTTTCTGTTATTTTTAGCATAAGCCATTTTCAAGCTGATTAACTTTTATTTCTCATTAGTCTGTAATTTTTTTTTTCATATTCTGCTTCTTTTTTAAGTGAACTATATTTTTCTATTTATATTCTTTAAGGAAAAACCTGACACCAGTTGAAGTGGTGTAATTAGATACCTGTGAGCTATATGTGAGTAAAGAAGAAAAAATAAATGATCTTTTACACCATGATTTTGTCTGTTATTTATGTAAGTGCAATGAAAGGATAAAATTAGTAACTGGATAAAATTAGTTCTTAGAGTGCATGTTCATTTATCCAAGAAGCACTTAGTACCCACTGAATAAAGCTAGAAAGAAAAACCCATGAAAATTCCCAGAGAAATATAAAAATAGAATGCACACTTAACAGTAATAATTAAAAAAATCATGAAATAAACTTGTGATTCAGCTTAGAAGTTAATCTACAACACTTAAAACCTATGTCCTGAATGATTCAGTGTAAACACACAGAAGTTAAATTGAGACTGAAAACACCTTTTAGCTCTCTAATTTGTCTTGATGCTCAGCTATCAATTCAGATTTTCAGTCTTTAGTCCCCTTTTTTGTGGGTTTATCTTTTTTTTTTCCTTTTTTTAATAAGGAAGCCTTTAAGATTTCTAAACTCTTAGTAATTGATAAAATAATATTTATACGTAAATGAATACTACATGTAAAAAATTAGGAAGAATTGTGAAGCCTGAGTAATTTTTCTCTTTGTACTTTCTATCAGTAAATGCCAATGGGAATTTTTAAAATGCAGAACCAAGCAGTGTAACATCCAGGATTAAGGTTCAACTATATCTAGAGCAAAAATGTGACTTTGAACATCGTTTCTTTTGATGCAGTCTGGTATGTGAGGGACAACAATCTGCACAGTCTACCCAACTTTTAAAGTCAGAATGAGGAAGCCTTATCATTTCCTTTACTGATCAAGAGGAAGGAGAAGGGTGAACTACCAGACTGCATTCTTGTTCCTTAATATTGTTTTATTACTGCTTTATTTGATTGCTTTATTCAATACAATAGCTATTCGATATTCCTCTCATACAACTGTCAAACCACACAACTGTCTACAAAATTTGGTCTCAGAAGGGTCCCTTAGCTGTTTCTTTAATGTTGGGGGGTCTTGGGGGTTTTGTCTTCTATGATATTGATTGTATAAGCCTTCCTGAACCTTTATATTTCTCCATAGATTTTTATGCTTTAGTATACCTCTTTTTCCTCCACTAAGTTTGTTATCTATATTGGACTTTAACATTAGTTTTAAGTCTATTTAGAACCCTTACAGCAAATCAATTAGTTAAGTAGTAAATAAGTTAATGTTGTCATCTCTGGAAATCGTTTAAGATTTGAAGCATGTTCACCATTTGCTTCTCATAAAAGGCAATCTCAATTGTTCAAAAACAAGACTACAGATACATTGATTTTCTCTGAGATATTGTCAGGGCTGATGATAAATGTCTGTGCTACTTTCAGTAGTCCTAGTGAAAGAAAAGAGCCTAGATTCATATTTTCTTCAGGAATAAAGTCAGCATTCTTGTTATATTTAGGGGTTTTTTTCAACATGAATTTTATGTTGGTGAAAAGTTCTTGATTGACAGTTCCAAAGAATGAAGTCCTCCAATGCAGTTACTCTAATAATGGCAATAATGCCATTAATATTATTGTAAGCTTAGCTGTGTATTAGCCAGTTTATGCATTCAGTTGCTCTAGTTGTAGTATAACTTTAATAAGAAGCAAAAAGTCAACTGGTGAGAGGAGGATATTATCCCTTCCATTTGCTGATGAAGAACTGTTGAACAGACAGAATGAAACTGCTTCCTTGGTTTCACAAAAGAAATCTGTAGAAAACCCAGGGGTTGAACCTGTATCTTGATTTGGAATCCAGTTGGGATTGATCCAGGTGACAAAATCTTCCTGGTATCCCGAGACATTATTTAGGCAGCTGAGTGCATATTGTTCCTACACTGCCAGTGCTGGGTTAATTTATGGAGAGGTAGCTCGCTGCATTGATGCAAAGTACAGTTCCTGCAACCAAAGGTAAAGGATCATCTTCATAGAATCAGTGGTAAAAAATAACAATGGATGTTGATCAAAGTCTATTAATGATTACTGAAGCAAATATTCACCAATGAAAAAAACAAAAATTCAAAGACTATAATCAGGACTTTATGATTTTATAAGAGGATGTTCAGAGCTCCTAGAGGGAGAAGACAAATCACAGCAATGCCCACTGGTCAGATTCATGACTGCATGGCAATGAAACTCGATTTTGTGTTTGAGGTACAGGTGGTATTTCAAAGACAAAGTAAAGAGGCCAGGCATGCATTCCTCCGACTTACCTTTGGAATGGACTGTCTTGCAGACCTTTGGAAAAAAACATAGCCATTGATTTATTTTTTCAGCATCATACATTTGAATCTGTCCTTTTATAATAATCTTTTATTCTAACCTGTAATCTTAAAACCAGTAAATATATCACACAAATTAAAGCTTATCATGATCTTTTCTGTATTACAAAGTGAACCAGCTTGCTCCCTCAGCACTATTTTGTCTTCCCTTACTTCTGATTTCCCTGATCTAAACTTTTGCACCAGAGACTGTCATAATTGTCTGTTGTATGATACTGAATCGGTTGTCACACTTCAGCAAATAAGAAATCCAGCAACCCTAAGCTCATGCAAATGATTATTATGGTGTAATCCATCAAATTGTTTGACAAACATTATTCAGCCAGGCCTTATGATAAGCAACACTCATTGCTTCAGTCCTAATTATTTCAAAAGTATAAGAAGCTGAGTTCCCCATAGCAACATGGGAACAATTATCCAGGTGTCATATAATGAAGCATCTGTTTTGGAGTTTAGGACTTTTTTAGAATCAGGAGCAAAGAAAATGTTTCCCAATGATGGGCAAAAGAAGATGCATCTTGCTACTAATTTGGCACAAATGGAAAGGTTAGGCTTTTAATTGGTTCAAAGAACAAATTGGACTAATACAGTAAGAATAAAAGAGCAGGTCCTCAGGGTGCTGTCGCAAAGAGCAATGCAGTCTCTAATTTTGTACTAAGCAAAAGTAATCAAAAGACATTTAAATAGAAATAAACATAGCTGTGAGCAATCTGTTTCCACTCAGTATGCTTACACCTTAAACCTCAATCCACTGAAACTGGTTTCATGTGATAAGTCGTTTAGAGCAAACACACAGCAGGTGCTTACCATTGAAGTTTGAAGTTGACTTTTAAGCTTTCTCCCAAAGGAGCAGCAGATTGTAGTTCTGCTTTCTGTAGGTTCATGGGAGGTAAGAAAGAAAGCAAGCACAAGAAATTTGCTTCATTTTCAGGTGTCCTGCACCTGACCAAGGTGCATCCAAGGGCTGACCTTGGATGTGCTAACCTGTTCAAGTACTGTTCATACAAGTTCCATTTGAGGTGAGTGTTACCCAGGAGAAACTGTGGCCTTTGTTGCTTCTGTACAGGCCCAGCTGCATGAAACAACCACCTGTAAAGAAGGGCTCTTCTCCAGGAGCTCAGGTGCCAGGATAGGTTCTCACTAATTTTTTTTTTGCCTCAGCTCCCTTTCAGACTTCATCTTTGCTCTACCCTTTAAGTTGTCCCTTTCTAGAACAAAGTGCTCCAAAATCAGAGTGGAGATATCCTTATGTGCCTTATTGTACTGTATGTTACCTAAAATCAGTTATGCCAGCCAGAAAGATATATCAGATTCTCAGCCATTTCCAGGGTAGCTATCACTGATACCATTTACAAAATCTAAAATAATTCTTAATCTTTAAGGCTTAAATCTTTAGCACATGAAAGGATTCATATAAAATAGATTGGAAAATACTGAAATTTTCAATCAAGCCTTTTCTTTCAGAAGAAATTTAGATTTTCTACTAAATTGTTTTTGGTAGGAAGTGTTTACTTTGTTGGAAAGCTCTTGAAGTGTTTGCAAAAATAATTTTCTAAGTGAGGAAGAGCTTAATTTTTTTACTCCTCAGGTACATTCATTCTCTGTTGCATTGACTTACAGAAGAGCTAAACAAAGTAATATTTTTTCTCTGAGTGTGTGTCAATACAGAGGAATTATTGGTGAAAGTTTTAACAGTTACAAGGCTGGTTTACTTTGTTGGAAAGCTCTTGAAGTGTTTGCAAAAATAATTTTCTAAGTGAGGAAGAGCTTAATTTTTTTACTCCTCAGGTACATTCATTCTCTGTTGCATTGACTTACAGAAGAGCTAAACAAAGTAATATTTTTTCTCTGAGTGTGTGTCAATACAGAGGAATTATTGGTGAAAGTTTTAACAGTTACAAGGCTGAAAATTATGGGTAAAAGTTTAAATTTTATTTGACATTCAGTGAAGAGACAGGTTAGCATTCAGAATGTCATGGACAGGATGCTGAAATCATCATAGATTACACAGGAAGATAAGTGAGGTGCTGCATTTTGAACCACTTGCAGCTTTTTCAGTCCTGTTCTCATTCTTGAAAACAGTGTTGCAACAGCCATATCGTGTGTCTCCTGACCACATGTAGATGGAAGATCTGTTGCTGATTGCATGCAGTATTGCAATGCAGAATTAAAAAAAGAAAAAAAATATATCTAGGATTATAAGCTCTGATTAACAAAAGGCAGCTTCCTTAACTGATGCCATTTTCTAATTCTCTTTATTCCTCCATATTACCAGAAAGAAATTTTTACCATCTTTTGTTAGTGTCATTCAGCAGGCTTTTAGGGTCCTATGTATACAGAGCAGTTCATGTGGCATTTGTGGGTGTTGGTGATTGGTACCCAAATACAAAATTGGCTGCCTTTGGTCTGCTCTTGATGTCTTTAAAAACTGCAGACTTCCCAGTCTTCCCCGTCTGTTCCCTTTATATATTGAAGACTAAGGAAAAGAAGGCAGATATATGAGAGAAACTGGACGTATGGTAAAGTAAAAGTTTGTTCTTTGGTTTATGTAATATGTTTACAGACTCTTTCATAAGAGTTGTGGAGCCATGTGGATAAAACAGCTCTTCAGAAAGCTTTTGTTGTAATGCTAATGATTGTACGTGTGAAGTTTCACTTCTCATTTGTCATTCTGTGGTCTTTGCTTTAAGATTCCACCTACTTGCTTGTCTTGCTATTTGGTAAGGCAGATAACTAGTTTGCTAGAGATCCAGGAGGGTGCTTACCAGTGGCTATGAAGACTTGAATCCTCTCTTAATCTGACCCAGTGGTATGGCAAAGTTGTGCAGAGTTTCTGTGCCCTAGTTCCCCAGCTGTGAAATAGAAATGATATCACTGCTTTACTTTAGAGTGGTGTTGTGAAGACAAACGTGTTAAAATCTGTGAGGTATTTAGTTATTATAGTAACAAGTGTTCAGAAACATAGAAAACTAAGACAAATAGATATCTCCTCTTTCAATGGCATTTCTTTTTTCTTTTGTGATTTTTGTATTTTAATTTGAAAATAATTGAGATGAAAATATATGGTTATTCTCTCTGTCTGAAAAAGTTAGCAGTATTGAGACAGGTGTTTAAGTATATACAGGCAGATAAAAAAGGAGAATCACCAAAGATTAACATCAGGCTATGTGAACCTAAAATAAAGAAATGCCATATGACCTGTGGGACACATACAGAAGTATTTTAATGACATGACGTTACTTGCCAGTAAAGCCATTAACCCCGTGACAGTACTACAAGTCCTTTTATATTAGGAGAAGCAATTTTAAACCTCAGTGGTTCCTTAAGGAACTGACTATACAAATGACAGTCCAAACTTACTTCGTTAGAGTCCATCCTATTGAATGTAGTTTGTTTTATGTCAAAGTTATTCTTGGTTGCAAAGATATAGAACGTATTTCGGTTAATATCTTTCTAATATAGCAAGACAGGTATAGTATAACATGCTTTACAAGATACTTATCTTCAGGACATGCCTAGTCTGTCTTACTTATGTGATAAAGAATTAATGATGTAACATTAAACACGCAACTGCCTTGCCTTAGATAAAGTGTATGTTCATACATGGTCATGCAGTTATGGGAAATTATGCTTTGGAGATTGTTAAATAAAAAATAAAACATCTTCCCTTACATTTGGAAGAACGAAGAGAAAGAAATGCAAGAGGAGCTTAAGGGCACTAGTGCAGGGAATGGTGGAAGGTGAAGGAAGATGATTGGCAAATATGATTTTGATTTTGCTTTTTATTACCTTTACCAAACCTAACCCAGAAATACAATGAGATTGAAAATGTGCCTCTAGAGCAGAGAGAAATTTGGGGAAAGTTTAGCCCTAACAGCATCTATTTGGGTGAAAAAAAAAAAAAACCCTCAATCAATTTGTGTTGTAAAAACACAAAAGCAAGAATGCAGAAATGAAACAGAATACTGATCTTGCTTGACTTTTTCTCTGTTGTAGCAGTTTTGTGAAGGCCTTTGGACAAGGTGATTTGGTCATATAGAATCATAGAATCATTAAGGTTGGAAGAGACCTCTAAGATCATCGAGTCCAACCATCAACCCAA
>NW_008795259.1:8967287-8967944 GCF_000699145.1 Aptenodytes forsteri | reverse complement strand
CGGCGTCAAAGGCCTTGCTGAAGTCCAGGTAGACCACATCCACAGCCTTTCCCTCATCCACTTGCCTTGTGAGCGCCCTCAAGATGAAAATACCCCACAGTCTGTATTATCTCTTTAATGAGGAACACTAGGATCATGCAGGAATCTTGGTCAAGCAAAGTTTACTTTATTATGTGATCCAGGAAGATAATTTGCTGATAATTCAGCTGTCTAGAAGACTGGTTTAATAAAAGGCTTTTTTCTGGCTGTCTTAAGATTCATTTGTAGGTTTTCTTGCATTCATTTAGGTGACCAGAATCTAAATGCATCATGCTCATCATGGCTTAACATATTTGACTTAGAAACATGAGATATAATTAATGCCTAATTATTCCATGATGGTGAAGTGGCTGAAGACTTTGAATGGACAGAATTGTGTTCTATAGCATCTATAACTTCCTGACACAGCTGGTAAGTAAGCCTACCAGGGGAGGTGCCTCGCTCAACCTGCTGTTTACAAACAGAGAAGGACTGGTGGGAGATGTGGTGGTCGGAGGCCGTCTTGGGCTTAGCGACCATGAAATGATAGAATTCTCGGTTCTTGGTGAAGTAAGGAGGGGGGGCAGCAAAACCGCAACCATGGACTTCCGGAGGGCGGACTTTGGCCTGTTCAGGACG
>NW_008795259.1:8960374-8965219 GCF_000699145.1 Aptenodytes forsteri | reverse complement strand
GACGGTTGGACTCGATGATCTTAGAGGTCTTTTCCAACCTCAATGATTCTATGATTCTATGATTCTATGATCTTTGGGAAGACTGCCTTTCCACAATGATGGATATTCACAGTTACAGTTAAAATTAATAATACATATTATATTTTACCACTAGGATGTATGTTTTGAACAGTGAAGGGAGAATTTTTTTCACTGAATCTTTTGATCCAGCGTGATTATTAGAGGCATCAGAAACAAGTCAGAGCATCGCAGTGTGCATAGGAAATTGCCTTAGTATGAAGTAAAATAATTTTTAGAATCTTTTTCATTGGTAATTATTCCCTCAGATTGCATTGTTTCTGCACGTTGAGACAGAACAAGCCCCTGGTTTCTCTGAGGGGACACTTATTCACTACTAGCTCACCCAGTTTCATCTGTCCTGTGGATACCTCCCTCTGCTTGCACTGAGTCAATTCACCTCACTTTGTAGAGAAAATGTGCTGTTATGTGTTCAGCAGGGTCACAGCCAGCTTCCAGCATTCCCTGTACTATCTCCGTAGCTGGAATGGCCCACCACCTGCCTAGCCATCTACTCCTGAGCAAAGGGGATAAGAGCCAAGGCACGTATGGGGCAACAATAGATGCACAGGTTGGTTTGGGTTGGTGTGGTTTGGTCAGGGGGCAGTTGTGGTGTTTTTTGTGTGTAAAAACTGAACCGTTAATTTTTTTTTTTCTTTTTATTCACTCATTAAACTTGAGTGCCACCAGAGGAAAGTGCAAATTTTTTTGGGTCACATATTGGGAACCCTCATTTTGCTTTTGCATCTGATTTCTGAACTATTTGCTTTGAGGCAAGGTAGTGCTCTGTATTTGTGTGTTGTTTTTTGATTCTTGTCAATGCTACTAGCACATAAATATCCATCAGCTTTTTTGATATACTGAGCTGTTTTAAGTAAAATGGTATTCTGGATCTTATAGAAATACATATAGTAAAGTAGACATGTCATCAGATTTATACTATGCAATTCTCTAATCTAGAGCATATTTTGAATAAAAAAAATATAAGTAAATTAATATAGAATGTCTCTCTTCCTTTATGAGATGTTAGTAAGTTGATGTGATGCATATTATCTATATAGGAGAACTGTGTTCAGGATCCCTTTGCGTGAGAAAATATTTCATCCTTCTGTCTTTATCAAGACACCAGTAGTAGCAAAAACTGGTAAGCTATGCTTCAAAATGTCAAATTAATTTGTGGAAGGGGCAATTTGACTGAGTTACAGGATATCACTTTGGAAATTGAATCTCTACCTTGCCTGTTGTACTTGTTAAAATTTACTTCTTCAGGCTTTTTCCTAAAAGGTCTTTTAGATTTTCTGCTACATACCTTACAGGGTACTTATATGTGCCTCTCTTGAATTCTTTGGTTTATTTGCTAAGGGAGCCTTTTAAATAGATGATGTATTTTTTGTTACTATTCAAACTTCAGAAAAGTACTTAGAGATATTTCTGCAACTTTAGTGAATGTTTATGAGGAATTGCTTTAACATGCTACAGCACTGTTGAGATTCAAAAATAGTTTTCATCAGGAT
The DNA here is from genome assembly GCF_000699145.1 of Aptenodytes forsteri. Classification (NCBI taxonomy): domain Eukaryota; kingdom Metazoa; phylum Chordata; class Aves; order Sphenisciformes; family Spheniscidae; genus Aptenodytes; species Aptenodytes forsteri. Next base: position 8,963,648 of record NW_008795259.1, on the reverse strand, counting down.
GAAATCAATGATGCTCCGTCAAGAAAATCCAGACAAAGTTAGTGAAATAGGTTTCACGCATTCCTACATGAAGCTACTTTCTTCAATGGTTCTTGATACTTTTGTATTGAAGTGTCCTTAACCAGCTCCTTTGAAGATCATAGTGGTCCTAGAAAAAGGAAAAGTAATACATTTTACTGAGTAGCATGAACATGATAAACTCTGTCTAGTGAGCTAAATACTTCTAGATTGTAACTCTAAAACAGCTGAGGGTTGCATGTTAATGGAAGATGTCACAAGCATCCTGGGGAATACTTGTAAGCAGTTTTCATAAGTAGTTGGTTGCTCTTGGAGTTGGGTGAAAGCCTTCCTAGTTGTCTTGTTGCTGACAGCTTTCCACATGTGAGAAAGCGTTAAGAAGTCCCTTTTGAAGAAACTTTTGGATTTTTTTGTTTTACCATAGTACTATAGGGGTGAGAACGCCAAGGAGAAGCATGTCTGTCACAGAAATGTTTAGTTCCCCTCCTATTGTTCTGATATTCATCTCTAAGATGGCTATTGCCTGCTCTCTTGCTGTTATCAAAGGCTGTAACGCTTGGACTATTCTGTCTGACATCTGTAGTGAAAAACAGAGAATTCTCAGTTCTGGTCTTTAGTTACTTCTACCAGGTTGATACTGTTTCTATGATTCTGCATTTTGTAAAGACCTGTTAAATATTGTTTTTTTAGCACTGTTGTCCCAAGGCCAGTTTTGTTCTTGGTTCTATAGAAAGTCTTAATGTGTCACACTTACAGATAAAACCTCTGAAAATAATAATTAATCAGAAAATTTGCATGAATCAATATACTTCACTAGCTGAACATAGCTTGCGACCTAGTGAATTTCTTTTTTTCATTTATTTTGATATCATGACAGAATAGCATTGATATGTTTTGGTCTAAATTTGTGCTGGCATAGAGATGATGTCAAGAAGTGTGTTAAAGTTCATGCTTATTATGATAATCCTAAATAGATATGGTAATAACACCAAAAAGAGGTTTACATAATCTGAAAAGCTTGTTTTTTCAAGAAACTAGTGAACTAGCTTTTACATACTGGTTTTACTAGGGATGTTAAGCCATTACTATATTTTTCTGTCAGCTTGTAACTGTGGAAGGCCTTTATCCTGGGGGGGAGCAGCCAATTGTATATGACTGATGAAAAATCCAAAGTGATAGTTTAAAACAAATTGCATTATGGTCTTTTTCATTTTACAAGTAAAGAGATTTTATACGAAACTATAATTTTTGCCTTACATGCAAAACAACCTCATTGTAAATGTTTAATTTTAATTCAGTCATGAAAGCTTGAATGCCAGCTCAATGACTATGTAAATTTCTTGGAGTCAGAAGTTGGAAGCAATAATTACTGGCCTTTGTGCTTACAACTGACTTCAGAATTGTTCAATTCATTATGCTGCTTTCACAATAAATCCCCATTAGCAAAGATATTACCAAGAGGCTTGTCATTCAAAATGCCATCAGGCATTTTGTCTTGATTAAGATGAGGAGTCAAGAAAGCTGACCCAGCAATGAAACTCTGACATGCTCTGTGTTTAGAGGTTCTGGCAGTCCTCTGCTGATTAAATCCTTCTGTAAAAGCATCAGTAATGTAAAAGCATGATTCTGTAAGATTTCAAATATCTTAATTCCCCTTGGTTTCTACAGAGTTCCAATTTTACAGTAATGACTCCCCATAAAAAGGAAGCGATGGATCAGATCGCTATACTGCTCACTATATGTCCAGTCTCACAGAATGCATCTTGTATGTTGTTAAAAAATCAGTGCCTTTTGCTAACTGAAGTATATGGCACCTTTTCCTCCATCTTTTGCAGTGTCAGGGTTCCATTACCGGAGAGTGGCCACGGTATTGGTGATTTTCCCCCATCATAAATAAGATATGAATCTGTGAAATAGTAGTAATGCTTGTGATTTAATTGATTTCCACCACCACCCACCCCCTAAATTCTAAATGGCTGATGAATGATAACACATTACATCTTTCACACTCTTTCCTTCTCCTGGCCCCTGGCTTCTTCAATGAAAATACCACAAACACCTTTGATGTTACTTACTTCTGCATACTTGGGAGAAAATAAATCTGACAAATGGAAAAGTCGCTATAAAAATAAAAAATCAAAATGGGTAAGACAAAATACCTGGATTAGTAATTTTTAATGACTACTTCTGTTGCACTAAATTTGAAGAGTGGTCTACATATCTAGTGACTTGAAAGTAAGCAGGGTATAATAAAATCTCAAGGTAGATTTAGAGAAAACATTTTTAATATTGGTTTTTGAGAGCTTTTTTTACTTATTTTGAAGTTTTATAATACATTCTAATCATGTTTTGAAGCTTTTCTTCGCAAACATAAGGACTAGAAACTTATTCTTGTTTTAAATGAGACTCTCATGTAAACACTTCATTTCAGTGAGCTGAGTTTTTAGGAAGAACACCAAATATTTTGAGACTTTCAGTATAATTATCAGAATTGTTGATATTGTAATCAGGTCCAAATGTAGCCCTCAGCTGCTGTCAAGTATGCAGCAAGTATACAACACATTAAATCGGTGACGACAATTTCACAATACACTTCAGTGTTAAAGAATGAGAGGTGTTTTCTGCAAGGATAAGTAACATTATTTGAAAAGCTACTTGTTACCACATAGAAGAGTTTTCTCCCTAGTCCCTCTCCACTCTCCACACTTGAGACCTGTGATAGATTTAAAGAAGCAGCATATATATCCTTCTTACTTGCAATTTAAAAGTCAGTACAAGAATTTAGAAGAAGAAAAAAAAAAAGGTAGTGATGGTGTTGTGAGACAGAGCAGAAGGTAGAATAATAAATTATGTTGTGGGAATCAAAGTCATTGTCTTATAGTAAGAGACACCACTTTCCTCTTTCTTTTTTAATTAACTTTAGCACATTTCATATGCCCTGAAACTTCTGTTTGAGTTAACTTTTTGACTTTGTGCCAAACATTTGCCTTTTAATTCTAACATTATCAGCTTTCTAGTTAAATATGATCACAAACAGAAATATAACCATCTGTGGCAATGTCATTCATGAGAAAGATATTGTCAGAAAGGATGTGGAAATCGCTCATTCTTTTGTAATAATCCAATAGTATGGGGGCTAAGTCATGCACCAGGGTGGAAGAAAACAGTTCTGCCACATTCAATGTTTTAATCTTGGTTTGCTACATCCATAATGTATTTCATGATTTTTGGGACGGAATCAAACGTTTTCTTCTCT
>NW_008795259.1:8951596-8960325 GCF_000699145.1 Aptenodytes forsteri | reverse complement strand
CATTTCTGCTGATTTTTCCCTACCCCCAAAAAAAACCCCAAAACAAATGCCCAAACACACAACTCCAAAACAGCCCTGAAAGTGTAAGTGTTTAGTGTGGGTTTTTTGATGTTCTTTCCCCCCATCTGTTTTGCAAGGAGGGGGGGGTGGGGGGGGGGGGAAATAAAAGATGTCAAGTTGTGGATAATTTTTTCAGAATTAAATTTCTGTTTTCCAGTTAGTCATATTCCCTTGTCCTTCACAGAACGTACAGGAATAAGCAATTCCCACAAGACACTTTTCATTTAACATAGAATTGATCCTTTTTATTTATTTATTTATGGTCCTGTTCACCCACTTCAATCAGACATATATGCAGCCATTCTGTAACCAAAACCACAGTTTATGCACTGTTGACAATTGCTCTGAGTTTGTGGACACCGATTTGTATAATTTGAGGTCACACTTGATGGTCCTCCAGTTTTCCCTCTGAACTTGCTCCTGGGGTTGGGTTGCCTGTGGCTTTTGATGGGTACAATGTGTCAGCCTGCAACACATCTGTTATTCCTCTTTCTGTGCACTGGATTCATATTCAGACCTTGTGAAATAAGCTGAAGGATGACAGTTCATCACCAAGGAGCAACTACAAAAGTACTCAGTTCAAAGGATACTGTTAAACACAACTGCAATTCCTTTTCAGTCTTGTTAAAGATGCTCTCTTTTTACTCTAGTTCAAATTATGTCATACAAAGGATTACCAGCTGCACAGTATTGATTTAAAGTGTAATAATGTGCTTAATGATTCACTACTAAAACTAAGATGAAAGCTGAATATTTTTCCCTGTGTCAATGGCAGTAGTTATTGTGGTTGTCCATAGGCTAAGGGTGAAAGGTTCAGTTCTTTTTTTTTTCTTCGAATCTCTATCAAAACTCTTATGTCAACTGTGCAGAGTCATGGTGTCCTTCCTTCCCTTCAGAAATGCTATGCAATTCCTGCACACTCTTGTGTGTGTGCAGTCTATGACATACCTCAGGAGAACAGCTAGCTTATAAATTAGGATTAAATGTAGCATTAATTTTACAGTAACTTCATTACCTGTAGGTGAGTTACACCATGAGTTCTGTTTACACAATGAAACATTGCTTGGAAAGGTCATTGCAATGCAGCATATGTTTCTCTCTGCTCTGGCCTTATCTTCATTGTTTCAAATATCATCGTTCCAGAAAGAGTGGCTAATTATGTTTTAGTTGGTAGTTTTAAAAAATATAGTGTTATTGTACATAAGCAAGCGTTTGCTTACGAATTGGCTATTTCTAGAATGTCTCCGGGCTGGAGAGTCCCACTGTACTCCCAAGACACAGCTCCAACTATCAGTATTACTCTTGGAAGAAGATTGAAATCCCATTTGCCCTAGCAGCAAATGATGTTTGGGCCTTTACATGAAGGACATCAGACTGGTTGTTTGGCTTGATACTGATCACACAAGGTGTCAGAAAAAATGGATAGGAGTACATGATCGTGCATTCTGGAAGCCTACCTAGATGGCAGGTAACAGAATGCACTTTAAAATGCAGGGCGTGCTCTGCGTTTTCCCTTTGTGCATACAAATTAATTCACGCTGGGTCTTACACTTGTGTTTCTGAGGGTAAGTAGCATGGAACTTAACATAAACCGTGACCTCAAGGTCAGTTATACAATGCCATGTAGATTCAGTCGATAGGTACTGCAACTCAGATCTTGATCAGAATTTTGATTGGTTACATATGTGCTGTTTTTTCTGGAAGTGCTTTCATCAATAGAGGAAATTTTAATGCTTTATGTTAAGTAATTAATTCTATTTAGGCTCTGTTATGATCCCATTCCAACACTGCTGAATCAATATATTTTGATAGCTCCAAATTAAACGCTTTGGAATTTCTATTCCATGAGAAATTCTTCAGCAGCAATGCTTAGCTATAATTCAAGAAAAGTAACAGCAAAACAAAAGCCCTTTAATTCTAGTCTTTCCCAGAGATGAAAAATTCATTTTTCAGAGCAGCTCTAATAAACAGTGGCATTAGTTTAGTTTATGTGACAGATGTGTTCCTGATTGAAGAGCAGTACTGGTCCATACTTTAAAAGGGAGTTTGAGGAAAGCTTGTGCATTTGCTTGCTGAGTTTTGTTAATATAGCCTCTCTTTCACAAGGGGACTTGGTATCTCTGTCCTCCCACTGTGTTTGGCCTCAGTAAGATGTTTTTTCTGTTTCACTGAGGCAACTGATAGAGGGCAGCTCTCTCTTCTGCGAGGACAAGACCCACTTGGACATCTGTACCTGAAAGGACAGCAAAGAGAAGCTCAAGCTTTCCCCAGAAATGTTTTGTAGAAAGTATGGACTAGTAAATATGTCACAGATGATCTACTGGCTGCAAAAGGAAATGTATTAATGGTACAAGGGAGCATGATATTGAGTGAAATATTAAAGGCGATTTTATGGTTGCCTTTTCCTTTTGGTTTTGTCTGTTTGGGACTGTTGTCTTTTGGGATCAGGAGGGAGGGGGACGGAAGTTTTCAAGTGGTGTTTGTTTTTCTGTGGAGAGACAGGCTAATTATTCCAGTTATTACTGGAGGGGAGCTGAGGAGACTGAGAGCTTAAGGTAAAACACTTCCCTTGCTTTGTAAGGGGATAATACCATGTTGGAAGAAGGCCAGCTGTTCCTGGCCTAGAAGAGTCTATGTATTGGTTCTCCTTTGTTGATTCCTTCCCACTCATGTTTTTGTTCTGTTGTGTTGATGTAAAACGTCTTGTTACACTTTTAATTTTTTATTTATTTTTTTAAAAGCTTTAGTGCATATAGGGTAGGTCTTTTGGTCAAGGTAGCTTGTAACACCACATAGCACAGAAATGGGATTGAAGTGTTTAGTTCTCTTTGTGGTCTGCAAGACAGCTTTATATAGATTCAAATCATGCTGCCTCAGTTTCCTTGTCTGTCAAATGGAAATGAGATGTATTGGGAAGAAATATCATAAAGACCTTATAATGATTTGAAGACGAGCATCCAGTGTAGGCACATGATAGAAGTTTTGAGGAAGATATAGGAATAGAAAGAGCAATTCGTAAAGGTAATTGCCATAGAGCCTTACACACTCTCCATCTTCCCCAGAGTAATTTGGTTTCTATTCCACTACCTTCTCATGGACTTTGTTCTTTCTTTCCCCCTGCCCTTCCTTCTCCAGGTACCTTTAAAAAAGCTGTTTCTAGATTTCTACAAGGCATAGACAGCACTGATTATAAACTCTTAAGCATTTTATTTGTTTATACTCTATGTATTCTGGGTTGATCACTTCAGCTGCACTGTAAAATTTAAGGTCTCTGTGCATGATAACTGTTTTTGTTTTCTTCTCCAAGGGGTTTTAAGTTTGGTTTCCTAAGGCACTGGGGTTATCTGTTCACAGTTCTTCTGTCAGTAATTTTTGAACTCTTCTTTAATTGTAGCCAAATGTTAGATATGATTAGAAGACAGAGCTTTCCCTCTCCTCATCAATTAGCTCTGCTTGTGAGGAAAAGGCAAGCAGCAGTAGAAAGCAGCTATCAATTTTGACAATTAGCTGTTGCCAAACACAGCTTCTTTGGCATGCTGAGTGACAACTCTATGCTTTCCACAAGCCATGGTATGCTTATCTCTGGCAGCAATGTTGTTCCTTGTCTCTGGGGATGAAGAATTAAAGCTAAAGCAATGGGAAGGAAGACTAAGGAAGAAGATACCTATGGGTAAACAAGCTTAATGGGTTGAATGGCTTTTTTTGGTCATTTCTGTGAAACTTTTCCACTCTCTATATCTTTCTTTGCTATAGATTCTAGATCCTTTCCGTCCTGTAGATCTTTATTTTTTTATAGTATTTAATTCCAAAAGCCCTCCATGCCCAGACCCAATCTTTGCCAACTTTGCATCAGTTTCCACAGCTCCACTCCCATCCAGTATCTGGTAATTTTTTTCTGTCATTTTGTGAAAATCAGAATTGCGTTGATTGTACAGTCTGACCAACGATCTTGTGTAAATTTATTACGTCCCTAACTGTTCCTAAAATGCACCTTGCAATTTTAGGCAAAAAAAATCATGATAACATAAAGGCTTTATTGGAATTGTTTTTTTCTTTGCTGGAAATCTTGAATTCAGTAAGTTTTGAACAAGCCTGAAATTTTTTTCAACCAACAATTGAGTCAGCTGAAGCCTTACTAACAATTTCTGCCAGGCTTGCAAAGTATTTGCACGGACTTTGAAAACACATCAGAAGAGTATTCTGCATGATTTTCAAAGTATGCAAATGTTGCCTTTAAGGGATATACACATGAAGAAAATAATTTGCTTGCCATAAGAGAGTATTTCCTGTGTTTCATTCTTTTCTACAAATCATTGACTGAAATTCTTCTTATTTTCTCCCACAGTAGGCTCAGAATTCATTTTCATTTGTTTCTTTTTATGCTTTTCTTGCATGTCTTTTTTTTTTTTTCCTTGTACACAGAAGTCTTTTCTGCTCCTATATTATAGTCTACGTCTGCTGAGGCAGAAAGATATATATATATTATATCTCAAATATATTATTCTCATCACAAATGGCCACAAGGAAGTATAAATTAATGCAGGAATTGGGCTAGAGAAATAATAAACAAGATTTAAGCTGTATAATGTTTATTAATGTAGAAGGGTTTTTAACTTAAATTTCTGTCAGCCCTGTTTTCCACCATTAGACCTAAAAAAGAAATCTGAATTAAAAATTGGGTAAATAATAGGTAAAGTATGGAGATCTAATATCAAGGAAGAAAAGACCTGTTATGTCACTGATTCCTTTTCATTTCCCATGCTACATAGGTCCTTCTTGTGGTATATTGTCCAGTCTCATTTAAGTAACTTCATGAGAGTTCTTTGAGGAAGAATGTTCCTAATCTAAATGGGTCAAGGTAATTCTTCCAAGGTTCAAACAAATTTATTTTTACTTCATATAATGTGTTTTCTTTCTCTTAATTTTAAAAACATTTTTGTTTTTAAATGCATGCTAGTCATTTTAATACTGTTTAATAGAGACAGCGTTGAAATGAAAAGCAGTAAGTAATGTAAATAACTACTTCCTATATTTTTTAGTATGTTAGTCCACACAAATTAATTTATGACTTCAGCATTTTGGATCAAGGTCAACCAAAATGCTTTATTAAGAATTGTTGTAAGAAATCAACACAAAGGAAACCACTTCTTCTGTGGGCCAGTTAGGAAATGGTACTGGTCTTGGAATGAAATCCTGGGGCTCTGCTTAAGCCTCATTGATTTTTTTTTTTTTAGTGGGAGTTGCTGGACCTATTGAAAGGAAAATACTTTTGAATGTTCAGCAACAAAGAAGCAGCTCCTATCTCTGTGTTACTCTAGTGACAAATGCTAGCTGGTTTCTCAGCACAAAAGAAAAGAGATCTTTTAATAGACAGAGCTCATACTTGCAATTCTGATGCTGCCAAGCTTGACAAGGAAAATCCCACCACCTCCACTTTCCTTATTGCTAGTGTCAGTATGGCTTGTAGGTAATGAAGCAATGGATACATTGCAAATCTCTGTACAGAGGTGAAAAAATCAGGACTCAGCTTACAAAGACAGACGGCAATTCATAAGAGCAAAGTAAAAGCAATCATTATGGTATAAAACACTTCAGATAAATCCCATGGAAATAAGAAATGACTGTTACCTAGCATTCCCCTGCGGTAACAGCATCAAGACTTTTCTAAATTTGCTAGTTCAGTATGGAGGAGCTCCTCAAACAAATGAGGAATATGGGGATTTCTTATATGTAGTAGAAAGTGAAACAAATATCATAGGAATTTCTGGATTGAGGCAAAGTGGTGATTTACTTGGTCCATTACACATTTAATCAGCATGGGCAGTGTACTTATAACAGCATTGGCAAAGTTAGGCAGTAGGACAAAGCAAAGATGTCAACCCTGGTTGCTGACTATCAGGACTGTAATCCTGCAGCACCATATTTGCATGCAGCCTCTCAAAGCTGCTGGTAGGATAAAAGTAGGAAGAAGCTGCTGGTAAAAGGCCAGTTGGTACCCTCTGCTGAGCATGGAGAGAAGATGGACTAAAGTTATAAGCAGTCTCAGAGCAGATGATTAGGAAAAGAAGGGGACACTCCTGGCTTTGATAACGAATGTGACGAGAGTTTACAAAATTAATGCTAGCACAGTCTTGCAAACCACTCATGGCTTTTGTTTAGGGTGGGGTTATTCTTTTTAATAGCTAAAAAGGCTGTTGTGTATATCTAGTGTCACATGTTGTATAATGGAAAAAAACGAATGTTGGCCTCTAGTTAATCTGGTGTTATTCTTAACATGTAATGGGATGCTATTGATCTTAATAATCTGTAGATGATCTAAAGTGCAGTTTGGAGGAAGAAGCATTCTCTGAGAATGGTGGCTTCAAACGATGGAGCATTATCTCGCCACTGGTCACTCCTCTATCAGTTATTCATGTTCACCTTTGAAAGATTATGTTCCATTTGCAACTAGAAAGGAATATCCAAGCACTTTGTCCTGTGCTGCTTTTGAATATTAAATTATATTTATATCAGCAGATTTTTTTTTTCTTTAAAATGCATTATCTTCTGCCTGAGTGTAAGTACATAAGACTCTCTGTTCAAGTCCCTTTACCTCTATGACACTTCAGTTTATGCATAGAAGAGACGCTGTTCAGGAACAAGTTTCCTTCATGTTGAGTATTTGTATACTTTTTATGTGCTTCTACTAAATAACTAAATGACCCTAATAGGATATTCTTAAGAGAAATAGGATATCAACCTGCCATACTGCTGTAATAGCTTTTAATTTCTTCATTACATAGTGTTTTTTCTAACTTTTTAATTCATTTTCTGTTAAGTATCATAGTAAAATCTCCTTACTGAACAATGAAATATAACAACATAACACATGATTCATGAAAGCCTCCATTGGTTTAGTCCTTTACAGCTATACAAGTCCACTGAATTACATTCCATTGCATCCATGTGACTACTTATATCTAAATCAATTTACTGGAAGGATGTTGCAGAAGACAACATTGCTGAAAAAAAAAAAAAATCACCTCTATTGTCATCATTGCAACTTTTATTTACATCTGTCTGCTTAGCCACAGAGCAGAGGATTAAGATCATTGTGCTCATGTGGGTTGTGAATTTCAGGCTGCAAGCAATTGCTGTTATCAGGTGCATGTCTGATATTTTTTTTTAAAGTATTATGACAAGTTTTTAGTTAGTGAATCTGCATGAATTCTGAAAGATATATTATTTCAATTCACTATTTCCCTAACACCAGTTCCCTAATACCAGTTCCTCTGCCTTGCATATTACATCAAAAAGCCACCACAGATTTTTTTTTTTACATTTTAAGATTGTCCTTTTAGTTGGATTCAATGATCTTAAAGGTCTTTTCCAACCTAAATGATTTTATGATTCTATGAATCTCTGTGAATATATTGTTTTGTGTAACTAAAAGCACTTAAATATATAATTCAAACTTAAATGGATAGCTAAACTAAGAGCAGGACTAGCACAATTATTCTTTGTAACATTTTCTCTAAGCTTTTAGTACTTCCAGGAATTTTCTCAATTCCAGCTACTCATTAACACCTTCATAAAAGTGATACTGTTTTTTAAGAAAGGGAAAAAAAATATTCATGTAAAACCATGTAATTGCTATCATAAAAATAGAAACAACACACCCATTTTTTGATGCTTCCTAAAATCAGTGACAACCAATTACAGAGGCATAGTTCCTAGCAGGAAATATTCAAGGTGTTCCTTACTAAATTTGTATGACTGTTCATGCAGGGAGCCATGAAATTCCAGGAGGGTAACACAAAGCACAATGGCACTCAGCATGGTTTTCACAGCATTCTTGAAGATAGACATGAGAGTATGGGCCGTGTGAATATTAAATTTTAAAAGCCTCTTATACTTCAGGAAGCCTTTAAAACTATAAAAAAAATTTAAAAGAATTGATAAAAGCTACATATACACAGTCTTCAAAAGAGCTTGAAATACGTTTAGAAAGATCAAAGAGGAATATCTTACATTATCATATGATGGGGGAAGGAGAAGGGAGGGAGGAGAGAGAACAAGTGTCTGGAGTTTGGTGTTGCAGGTGAAGAACAGAACTGAGGATAAAGGTCTGCTTTTCACGGTCTTATCTGGCACACGCTGTTTGCTATCTTCATTTTTTGTATCTATCTTAGTGCTACTTAGAAAATTGTGGAAGGAGATGGGGTGTGAAATGTTGGAATAACCCAATGTGCCAGTTTTAGTGCTTGAATGGCTGTAATTATCATATTGTGGGCGAGAGTGCTGAAAGCTTAACATTTCAGTGAAGTATGGTGGGATTATACAATGCAAGATGTTGATATGTACCTATAACTTGCACATGATATAGTGTAACATTAAACGCAACAACAGAACACCCGTTGCCTTTAGGCTAAAACCATATGTAAAATTTAGGTCTTTTCTAAAGGGCCCTTTATAAATGTTGCATGTAGTATGTTGCAAGAGGCTTATGCAGTGGCACCTGACAGTTCAAAGAGTCCCTTTGGTTTTTACTATGGTGAGTGTACTTCCAAACTTGAGATTCTAGTACCCTCTCTCCTAAGCAATTACAACATCTTTCAGGATATTCAAGGAGCTATTCATTAAGCTTACATCTTTCCCTTTTTCCTCTCTTCTCCCCCCCCTCCTTCCCC
>NW_008795259.1:8935559-8951186 GCF_000699145.1 Aptenodytes forsteri | reverse complement strand
AAAAAAAAAAAAAAAAAAAAAAAAAAAAAAAAAAAAAAAAAAAAAAAAAAAAAAATTTCTCTCCAGTTTATCTTCTCCAGAGAGAGAATTAATTTTTTTGGTTCAGAATTGAATTTATCTCAAACGCTCACAATCAGTGTCAATTGCTGCTACTCTATTCTGCTAAAATAATTGTCACCTCAGAAACTATTACAATTCTTGCTTCTTAGTGTTTTTCACATCGCCGCTCTAAATTCTCCTGTACCTGCTTACTGGTTTTTGTCTTGCCAGGTCTGGAGTCTTCCTGCAAAACACACAGGGGCCGTCAGTGGGGTGCCTCTTCTCTCGCTGCCTTCTGCACCTGAAGTCACATAATGGCTGTAAGTCACATAATGGCTGTTACCACGTACTGTACTATGAGGATGACAGATCTTCGAATTTGGCTGTGGTAGCTGCTTTTGAGCCAGGCTCCTTTGGTGGTCTGCAGTGAGGAGCCAGGAACAGTCTAAAAAGCTTTTTGAGCTTTTCTAGAGACAATAACTGTGTGAGCTAAAGGGCTGTTTGACTAATTCTTTTATTTACATGAAATTCTAAGTAAACACATAAGGAACAAAATCCAGTTGCTTCCACTGTCTGTTTGAAACTCCTATATATCAAAATTAATTTACCTTTAAGACCCGTATTTTGAGATTTTAACATTATCAGAGCATAGAAATGTGTAACTGTGCTTCCTAAAGTTGTTTAGGTGCCTTATATACTTAACATGTCCATGAGGCCTTCCATGATCTACTGAACTTTTCCAAGAGAGGTGCATTGCCTTATGATGATAAATCATTTATTTCCTCTCTCTTTCATATTTCCTCTCTCTTTGTGTTTAATGTTACCTTACATAAAACTATAGTATTTTTCCCCAAGAATGATCCCAACATATTTTACAAACTGAATACTTTGAATTTATTTAAACTCAATATAACCCTATTAAGTAGCCTCTGAAAATAAGTATGTGCATGTAGAGTTCTGCATTTCTGTCTGCCCCGTGAAGCACACAGTTCTGCAGATCATATTTATAAGCTCTATCTTGAATTCTTTTTGCAACTAAGACACCCACTGAAGCCATCAAGCAAGTTACTTTTACAAGGAATGCAGACTCCTACTCAAAGTGAATATTTCTTGTTATAGACCAAGCCAGGGGATGCTGAGGGAATACTTAGTGTTGCCTTTAAAAGTTACAGTAAAGTTTTGAGATTCTAATCAATAGTGCTACAGGAGAAGAGTAAGGGTGTGCAATGAACAATAAAGTAGGGTTTCTCTGCATAAGCAAGCCAATTCAGTTCTCATCAAATTCCTGAAAAACAGAATATAGGAGGATGATTTCTGGCACAAAAAGGAGGTGATTTTTGTAAACAAATAGGCAGAACAAAGGAAGCAAAATAGCATACTCCCTGTGTTGAGGTGTGGCTTCAGCTCCTTAGTTTGACCACTCTTACTTACCATGTTGACATGCTAGATGTGCTCACTTGTGTTTAGGCAAATGTTTTTCCTTGCTTAATGTCCTAACTACCAACAAAGATTCCTATCAAAGTCTTTTGAGATCTTTCTCTCCCAAGTTACCATTTGCCTATTTACTGTGTCCACATAGTGTTCTGACCTAAATATTCATTCATTTTGAAACTTGTGAAGTCAAAGTGCATTACTGAAACAAAATCTATTGAAATATTTTGAAATTTGAAAGCAATTTTGGCTTCACCAGACCAGAATGGTTAATTGCCATAGTAACAACATCATGCAAGGGGGAATTAATATCATTACAATCATTTGTAAGTATTGAATAGCTGCTCAAAGCTTTTCCTCTTGGCATATGGCAAATCAAAAGGTTCATAGCTTTGTTGTGGCAAGAAGACAACCCAAATGGATTGCTTTTTATTTTTTCTCTCCCAGCTCACTCTGAGGGACAGCAGTTTAGCAGCCTTCCCACCAGTACAGCCAGAATAACAAACTATAGTTCAGTGAAAGGTAGTCTAGTGGTTAGGAAAGGTAAGGAGACCTTGGCTTTTGCTCATAAAACATTTATCAAGCTGAATTCCTGTAAGTAATATCCTTTAACTGCATAGGGAGAGTGGAAGATAATGGAGAATGTTTTAACTCTATTAGCACAATAAATTGCATGACATTTTGCAGAGTTATATAACACTAGCTAGTGTTAATATGACACCAGTTGATACTAATCAGTTTAAAAATAAAAGCCCCCCTGCAAAAAACCCCAAACAAACCCAAACCCAACACATTAATCTCAGAAAACTTGTGAGGGAATGTTTTGTGATCACACAGCTTTCTCTTTGTTTTTAAAGAAAAGGTAACAAAAGCCTAAGTGTTCGCTGTGTTAAATGTATTGAATAATGTTGACAAAACCCATCTCTGAAATATTATGGAGGTTGTAGCTTGGCAGTCTTACTAAATGAGTTAGGAAATAGGGCAACTCCAACACTTCTATTCCTATAAGTTTTCAGTTGTGTTTTAAACTTTTCCTGTCCAACAAGCGCTAAGAAATCTTAAGTACTACTTTCATGTAGTGTCATCCCATAAAAATGCAAGAAAACCACTGTAGTTTTACAGACAGAATCCTGTGTTGATGATTTCAATCATGCCAAATGAAGATTTTATTTTAATTATACAGTTTGGCTGTTAGTCTCCACTTGTGTTTACACATTTTACACTTTCGGTCTTCTGAGTTTATATCCACTGACCAAAGCAAAAGAAGTACCAAGTGATTGGTCTGTGTTTGCTTGTTTTTGTTTTACTGAACAATGAATTTCTTGCCTTAAGTGAAACTGTCCTCTAACCTTGGATTTTCTCCTCTTTTTTTTTTTTTTCCCCCCACTGTACCTAAGGAAAAGAATCAATCAGTAGTGTCAACTGCTACATTAGTATGTCCTCATGGAAAAAATTGAAAAGCAATATAGTGTGTTTTCAATAATTATAATCTCTGCTTAATAACCTTTACAAAGAGTAAGGAACTTTTAAATAGCTGGGACCATTGTCCTGTGTCTCCAATGTTTGAAACCTTTGTATTAGAATTTAACGATAAGTACTCTGGGACTACCTCTGGCAAAGGGCTTGGACACCTAAATGTTGTAACTTTTAGGGGTCTGACATTCATATTATCCCAGACCTCAACTGAGACATTGTCACCTTCTTTATTTTGCTTTGGGCACATCCCATTTTCTGTTTAGAACTTTTTTTCTAGAGGTAGAGGGGAGAAGAAAAATGAGTGGTTCTTGCTAAATAGATATCGCATTGTAGCAGCCATGTTGAGCATTCTGAGAGATAACTGTGAAGCCCACATTGCTTATTATCTATGTGCCTATGATCTGTGCGGGCACAGAGAATTTGACATGCATGGGAGATATGGGGCTTGGCGTATGTGTATTGATTAACTGTGCAGTGCACATGTAGAGACTTTGACTTACTCTGAACCTGATGGACGCAGTGAAGGCCTTTCACAACATTGGAATGCACAGCTCCATGAAATATGTATTTGGGAGGTCTCAGCTTCCTCCACCTCTGCTGGGAAGGCAGGCACCTGTTAAATGTTCTTTTACAGAACTGAACAGAGATCCCAGTTCTCTCCTAAAAGATAGATAATGGTGCTTTTTATGAACGTGTGTGTGTGTGTATATAAAAAAATAAAAGCTAATAGAGAATTTTCCAGGCTGCAAGGTCAGGTCATGTCTCCACTTTTGAGAATTGCCTGTAGTGAACCACATATGTATCTTTTACCTCCTGCTCTAACCAAAAAACTATTGCAAGGGTGGGGAGGGGAGATGAGAGGAGTTGGAGACAGTAAGTTGAATGGGAACACTTCATTCTTATCTTTGAAACTCTATCAGTACCAGTCAAAAAAAAAACAAACCAAAACTAAGTTTCCTGAGATGGAGAGAGCGCTTTGAAGTGAGTATAGTTGAACAACCCATTTCTTTTTTAGAGCGCCTATTTGAAAAAAAGCAAGCTCAGATTCCTATCCCTGCTCTCAGAACCATTTCTATATTTTTTTTCAAATAGTGTTTCAAGTAATTCACAAAAAAATCCTTGGATTAAGGAATGCACTTTATAATAATAGGCTTTAATACCTTTGTAGTCAAGATGCCTCACAAATTAGGTGGCAATGCCTAATATCTGCTTAAGTTGCTTCTTTTTTTTTTTTTTTTTTTTCCTTTGCAAGGCTCTTGATTTTATACCCCTGAATGACTAAAAGAGAATATCTAGGAATTACCTGCCACATCACACCAATTCACAGCAGTGTCCTGCAGTAATGCATCGTCTTTCCTATATTTTCCAGTGCTTATGCAAATGCTTCTTGGAAAGATCATTTCTATACCTGAGGTAGGCTGCAATTAGTATGCTACAGATAGAGAAGTGTGTAATATGCACAATATATCATTTGTCTACTGTAGCCTAAAGAATTGGCTTCTACTCTGGAAGAATTATTGAATAAAGGTATCTGATGGATATGCCAGATCTATCTCATACAGTGAATAGACCTATAGGGAGAAAATTGATAACTTCGTGTTCAGTGCTTTATCTGCAGAGTGCGCACTAAATAATTTGCGACAAACATTAAGTAATGACAGTATAAGAAAATGTGAAGTAACTTTTCCTTTATGAAGCCAGCTATGCTGTATATGAAATGGGAGGGTAGAGAGGGTCCTCTGGGGAGAGACTATGTAAATAGCAATTAAATACTGTATTGTAATGCATGTACGCTAGAGGATAAAATATAGGTTCTGCAGGCATAGTTCTTTGTAGCATCTCCTAGCTCTCTATGAGCCTGACTTTCTTCCAGACTAATCAGCAATTTCTGTAATCTTCCAGTGTGATTTGTATTTCAGTAGCATATCATGGTTATAAAGAAAAGGATCTTATGTATATCTCTGTTAATATTACACCTTTACTATTTTTAAACAAGAAAAAATTAATACAAGTATATGTGGTTTTGTGCATTTCATGATATCGTTATAACCTGTTAGCTAGAGCTAATAAAATACTGCAAGCTGAATATTCAGCTGAATTTTGAGTTGTTCCCAGTTCAGGCATGTTCATGAACCTTTCTCTCTGTTTTTACCTGCACAAGCAGATTTTTAGCTAAATATTATTCAGAATACACATTTGATCACCTGTACCTCAATAAAAGTCTTACATAAATGCCTAAAACATCATTTGCTGTTGTGTGTTTATTTTTCTGTTTCAGAAAGCTGTAGTCAGTCAAAGACCAGGAACAGTACTAAATAATTCAATTTTGTTGCTATTGCATGAATGTAAGACTTTGACTGTGCCCTTGATGTCTTGTCTCTTCTTACAACACACTGTAGTAGTGATGATTAGTGTCCTGACTTAGATTTGTCACAGGGATCTGCAAATCAGCTTGTGACCCGTGGTGTGGGGCAGAACGTGGGGGAAATGTTCTGTGGGCCCTTCGAGTCAGACATAAATTGGTTGTGATTGCAGGATGGGCATAGTTAATGGCTCCCATGCTCTCTTCCAGTGCTCTGTTCTCTTTTGTTTATCAAAAGAGGGAAAACAAAATGCAAATTTGGAAACAAAGCACATAATATAACTGATGAAAAAACAAAGCAAATGTATAATGATGACCTGCAGGCAGAAGGTGTTTATTTAAGCTGCTGGTTATGAGATCTACTAATATTCAGAGTCCTTGTGCTGCAGAGGGATAAATTTCATCCTTCCTGAATGCTTACAAATACTGTAAATATTTTCAGAAATTGGGATTTGTTGAAGAGTGCTTAGTAGAGTTAGAAGTTGCAAAGCATTTGGTTAGCTATATGATTGTACAAGGATTGATGAGCAGCTTTTAAAACTTTTGAATTGAATTATTAATGGAAGTAGGACATTGAAACTTCCATATAACTAATATTCAGTCAAGCTTAACAGAACTGAATACTGAAATTGTGCTAAAACTGAGGTTGGAAGAAAGTCCTAGAGTATAGAATGTTAAATCTCTTCACAATTAGAACAAATTATTTAGGTACTCATTTTCTTTTTCCATTCCACAGTTTGCTATTTGGGAAACAGGGAAAATGTTTTTGTTCCATACCTAAAGAGTCAGAGGCAATAAAATATTGTAGAAATTTCTTAAAAACCCAAGCCCTACAAAACTAAAAAAAAAATCCAAACCTTAAGACACATGGAATGAATTACAGAATGAATAAACTATAGGTCATGATACCAAAAGCAAAATCTACAAAAATATGTAGATTATTGACTATACACTGTTATTATTTATTTAATGAGATTACAGGTACTACTGCCTACACGGTATTTATCAGCTTGCAGAGCTGTCTGTCACTGTATAAGAACAGAATATTATATAGGTTATATAGCAATCTGAAATAGTTTTCTTGTTCACATTAATAGATTTACCTACATTTTATCAAAGAAGGTAGAATAAACCTTTTCCAGATAGACAATAGTGATCTCTGTTGTCTTTGTATTAACAGCAGTTGCCTTGAAAGTGAAAATAGTTCGGTTAGGGTTTTTTTTTATGTATAAGGCTAGTACAGATGTTTGAATTTTTGTGGTTTTTTGTTTTGTGTTTTTTTAGAATAGCTTGAGAATCACCTTAAAAAGTCTTTTGCTAAAAGCAAAAAAAACAATCTGCATTTGCTAATTTTATAGTATGTATGTAATGGAAAAGAGAGCACTGCTTTCTCAGAAATATATTGTTGATTACTGGTGTTTAGCAAAATCATTAATTTGGTTAAATGTCAGCAACAAATTTCTGCCAGATTAATGGTTTTATACAAACCTCAGAGGACTTAATATTCACAAAACTGTATATTGATTATGACAAAATTGCTTCCCAGATACTGATAGGTTTCTAAAAATCTTTAGATTTGAAGTTGTGTGAAATCTGAGCCTACTGATTCTGTTCAGTATAATGGTGGAATACATCTTAAAAGAAATATGAAAATTCAAAGAAAACTGTGCTGCTGTTTGCATTTTTTTTACCTTTATTGTTAAAGCAGAACAGCTTAATTCATTAAAAACACCTAAAAATAAAGTGCAATAATAATGTCTTTATCTAGTTATACAGCTGTCAGCAATACTGGTCATAGTTTAATCAAAATATCAGTAAAGTTGCTGCCACTTAACTAAGTAGCCCAGAAAATTAGATCCTGGTTTGCAGTGTATATTTATGTTAGTCCTTTTTAATATGTTATTTAACAGAAGAAGCAAGAACATAGTAAGTCTTTTGTCCATGGTTTCAGAAGTGTAGCAGATTTTCTTTCATCTTTTTACTGTTTTTTTTTTTCTTCTAGCCAATAATATTAATGATAATGAAACAAAACTTTGTATTGTGATTGATCTCAGTAAATACAGACTGTGCCCTTCAACTGTAAAAAGTAATTTAAGTTTTCACAATATCTGAGAATATTCACATGGTGCTTTACCAATAAACCAGATTTTTCTATATGCTACTCCCTTGCTTAGGGCACAAAAGAACTTGCTTGAGTGTGAAACCAAAGGCATTTTTTGATGTATCAACTCTAAACTTTCCCAGATTTTAAAAAGTAATATTAAACTGTATATAAAAATTGTGTAACTTCACTGTAATTATGCAGTCAGGTGGTAATTATTTTCCTTATGTTCTGTAACGTGTTTCACAAATGGATAATAAACATTTAATGTATTTAATGTGTATGGCTTTTGTGACCTTTTGTTTTTGATACTGCTATGAAGAGACTGGCTTCAGAGAGCAATGTGAGATTTTTTATCAGAATCTCCCACAGGTAAATCCTGTGAACTACAAAATCTAGTTTACAAGTCTTTGAAAAAGACAAAAAAATGAAATAGCCTGTCTTCCTGTGACTGATTTCTTCCCCACCTTTCCCCCATAGCTACATCTTCCAGAAAGATACAAAGGGGTACATCCTTTTACTCCCCACCCCGCTTCTCCTTCTTACCTCTCTTTCTCTTAATTTCTTTTTTTTTTTTAATTTAGTTTTTAACAATATCTATCGTATACTCTTGATTCTGGACAAGACAAGAAAGGGCAAGAAGAAAACAACGTAACATGGAAGCAAGCCCTCTGTTATCCTCTCTCACTCTTGCATCACAGTGTTCTGGGTGCTTTGTGTGTTATAGTACCATGAATCTCTCTAATGTTGAACTCTTGTTTTTTTTTTTTACAGGGGTATGAAATCTATTGTTGCTTATAACATCTCTTAGAAGTATTTTCTTACCCTGAAGCAATTTATTTGTCCAAATTCAGTAAGGGTTCTGCTGTGGCTTCCATAGAAACCACTCTCACTGAAGTAGTTAGTGTCCTCTTATTCTCTGTTAATGAAGAGTCCTCAACCTCCTTTCAGTACTCGACATTGTTGATAATCCCATCTTCCCAAACTGTCTCCATAGCAATCCTAGTTATCCTACCAATCTAACCCATTTTTGCCTTTCAAATTTGGGCTACTTCTTTGTGTTGATAAACCTTCTGCTTATAACATAACAAGGTTAGACTCATGAACTTCCACTTTCTGTGTTCAGCTATACAATCTTCCTCTGTTTCCTTGTCTACATTTAGTAGGTTCCCAATACTGTTTTACAATAAAAAAATTCTATATGGTTTGTTACATGTTTTGAGGAGAGGAATACCAGGTTACAAATTTAATTGCTGGCATTAGAATTATTACTAAGACTTGATCTCACAAAAAGTTTGGCATCTTCGTGAAAGAATATGCAGATAATGTAAAATAGCTATATAAAAGGCAGTTACTTAATTTTTTAACAAATGGAAAGAAAAACAATGATTTTAGCATAGCTATGTTTAAACAATGGTTGTAGACCAAGACAGTGTGCTTTCTATTTTTATCTAGGTGCATTGATTTGCTATGATAGGATATAATTATTGGTCATATTCTCTTTAGAATAAACTCTCTGGAAGTAACATTTATGATAGCATAGGGTTAGTAATTTTAGCGGTTGAATGGACAAATCCTAGCAGTGGTACAAAATCACCAGGGAGGCTGGAGGAATTATTGCTGAACCAATAAGGTCTACCAAAATTATTAGTGCATCCTTACATTTACAATCTTTTCCTGGTGTACAGGGAGATGTTATCCTTTTCAGTAGAGAATAAAATTTAGTTTTCTGTAATAGTAAAGTTAGTCTAAACCTATATTGAATAAAGATTTGGGGGGTTTCGTCCACATGATGCGTATGCAGAAGGACATCGCTCTTTTCTAGAGGTGACTGCAGAAAGATTTCACGGGAAAACAGAACATAGTGTCAACCTTCACTTAATGACTTCATACTTTTTTTTATTTCAGAAGAGTCAACAAGTTATGTAGCACAATTAATTATGGCTGAATTTTAACAAAATCTTAACTGTGGTTTAGTGAAGATTCAGAGCACGCCTACGTTTGACATATGTATATTTGCATTTCAATATACTTTGACATTGATTCTAAATTATTAGCTATTCTGTGAGCATAACTGATTAATTAGATGGAATTCTAATGACAAGACTAAGCATATTCTAATACAGAGATATGAAATAGAAGGTTTGATTAACAATGAAAATTGCAAAGTTTCATCTTTCATTGGAAACATGGGCACAACTAATCTTTCAAATGAGGGAAAAAAGGCACTCATTTCAGATTAACAACGCTGACGTAAACAAAACTTGTTTTCTGACATATCGTTATTGGCCTGGGGGAAAAAAATCCACTCAAGGAAAGATGCTAAAACCTATAATTCAGATGAATGCAGAATAAACTGCAATTTATTTTTAAATACATTTGCTGCAAAATAATTTATCATACATAGCATATTGTGAAAAGTTCAGTTCTCTGCATCTAAGTAATTCATGAATGTTTAGTTGTGATAACCCTTTCATATTTTGGAGCCAAAATAAACTCTGTCCTGTCTGTATACTGGAAAATTCTGGTGTCTTGTAGACCATGAGTACAAAGAGTTTGTATATCCCACTCATGCCAAGCTTTCTCTAATTATTTAACTTTAAAATCTTATCTTGAACTGACCTGAGGATCCCAGAGATAGGGAACAGGATTGAATTAGCACTCTGAAAAGAATTCTGCACTCATTTCCAGTAGTGAAATGGCATTGACTCCGTAGCATTTTTGCTTGGATAATTCACACCTTGTCAATCATAGGTAAGGAGAAATGGACAATGGAGACTTCAGACAATTTGCCACTTCAAGATGTAGTTTGAGCCAATGCTTGTTTTTAAACATTTTTTAAAGGCACACACAAAAATATGTTGCATTAGCACAGTGAGCAGGTTCATTATATTCAGTTAATACACTTCTCCCAATGTCAGGTTCCCTCTCTAACCATTAAGTGCAACTACCAGACTGAAGCTAAGAGAATCTGTGCTGATCACCTGAAGCGGTCTGTGGAAAAGAGAAGTGGGATAAAAACCTTATGTGGTAAATACAAAACAATATCCTTTTTCTAGGAAAAGAGATGTGTCTAGGAAAGATGGAAAGATTATGACTCCTGAAGGACTGTTTGTGTTTTGAGAGGTGTAACTTCTGACCATGATGTAACCACATTGTAAATTGGCCATGTATATTGTTTGCCTAAGTTGCATGGTGTTATTTAGCAGTCTCTTTGGCTTGTATCCTCGTTTTCACCCAAGCTGCTCCAGGTGGGCAGAACAGCCCTACCAAGTGCAACTACATCCTTCTCCACCAAGCTGGGGAGCTGGCGGAGTGGAAAGTCATACCCTGCCAAATGTCTCTGAGGAGCACAGCAGGCCCAGTGGGTTCTGCAGTGTGTTTCTGAGGTTGCCTGCTTATCTAAATATTAATTCAACTGGAAAGCTGTGTTGGAAATACAGTATCACATATTCCAGTATGGATTCTGGTAAGAAGAGTGTGTCAAAAAAAAATTACAGAAAAAATGCAGAAGGGTGGGGAAAGTAACAGTCTTGACTTGAGACTAGGTTAAAACAACTTATTGAAATAACCTAAATGCATTCAATATAGCTCAAAGTTGGTGTTTGAGGCTTTGTTTGTGTTTTTCTGCATGGCAGTTTCATTGATGTATTTGATAATGGCAAGTTTGCAAGCATGCAGTGTACAGTTCAACACTTGTTTTACTTTAAACATAAGTGTCTGTAGAAAGCATACTGTTATTCAGTGATGTCCTGTGGCAGATAACTGGTCTAGAATTTTCCTCATGACCATTTAACTAGTATTAAAAATCCTATACTGGTAAGGCTTAAGTTTAGAAATACATATTGCTGTTAAACTATTAAGTTGTTTGTCTGAAGAGCTTTCTGCAGGGTAACATTAACAAAGCATAGTATTAAGGAAACCTTATCTTCTTCATTGTACTTTCAAAATTATTAAAAAATAAGTAGGAGTTGACAATAAAAACCTAAAAATATTTATCTATAGTGATATTTTTCCTGTTCTTTACTAAAAGAAACTTTTGAAGAAACGTGTTTTTATACAATTTTGTAATCTTTTCTATAGAATAGGTTTCCAACTTGCTATACAAATATGGCATAGTCATCAAACAGTATGTTTATGTTTCAGAAGAAATTCTGATATTCGTTTAAGTAAGAAAATAATAATAAAAAGTACATTTGAATATTTCATAAGAAAAATCTGGTAAAAATTAAAAATGTGTATGTAATAGGTAGAACTTCATTTTAATAATTTAGCTTAATTTTATATGTTTGGCATGTTGGTTTCATTGAACCTAGGTAGACTAAAATGTAATGAAAACTAATGCGTTCCATGTGCTCAGATAGTAAATTTCTTTTCTGAAACTAGACAGTATTAAAAAAAAACCCATGAAATAGGCTTCAAAGTCAAGGATTTGGCCTCAAATATTCAGGTGTCAATATAACATATTCCAGTATGGATTCTGTTAAGATGTGTGTGTCAAAAAAAAATTACAGAAAAAATGCAGAAGGGTGGGGAAAGTAACAGTCTTGACTTGAGACTAGGTTAAAACAACTTATTGAAATAACCTAAATGCATTCAATATAGCTCAAAGTTGGTGTTTGAGGCTTTGTTTGTGTTTTTCTGCATGGCAGTTTCATTGATGTATTTGATAATGGCAAGTTTGCAAGCATGCAGTGTACAGTTCAACACTTGTTTTACTTTAAACATAAGTGTCTGTAGAAAGCATACTGTTATTCAGTGATGTCCTGTGGCAGATAACTGGTCTAGAATTTTCCTCATGACCATTTAACTAGTATTAAAAATCCTATACTGGTAAGGCTTAAGTTTAGAAATACATATTGCTGTTAAACTATTAAGTTGTTTGTCTGAAGAGCTTTCTGCAGGGTAACATTAACAAAGCATAGTATTAAGGAAACCTTATCTTCTTCATTGTACTTTCAAAATTATTAAAAAATAAGTAGGAGTTGACAATAAAAACCTAAAAATATTTATCTATAGTGATATTTTTCCTGTTCTTTACTAAAAGAAACTTTTGAAGAAACATGTGTTTTAATACAATTTTGTAATCTTTTCTATAGAATAGGTTTCCAACTTGCTATACAAATATGGCATAGTCATCAAACAGTATGTTTATGTTTCAGAAGAAATTCTGATATTCGTTTAAGTAAGAAAATAATAATAAAAAGTACATTTGAATATTTCATAAGAAAAATCTGGTAAAAATTAAAAATGTGTATGTAATAGGTAGAACTTCATTTTAATAATTTAGCTTAATTTTATATGTTTGGCATGTTGGTTTCATTGAACCTACGTAGACTAAAATGTAATGAAAACTAATGCATTCCATGTGCTCAGATAGTAAATTTCTTTTCTGAAACTAGACAGTATTAAAAAAAAACCCATGAAATAGGCTTCAAAGTCAAGGATTTGGCCTCAAATATTCAGGTGTCAATATAACACAACAGCAACAAAATTGTGAATGAGGTCAGCTTCACAGACTTTTTGTGTCTATGTACTGAGATGATGACTTGCACATCTTTTCCCCCAGCTTTCACTGTGGGAAGCTCCACACTGAAGAACTAATCCATGTTCTTGAGTACGCCTTTTAGGTTCTGCTTTATTTTCACACTCCTCCCCAGTGGCGCAGACTGTGATTCAGGGCACCTAGAGGGCCCTGGCTCTTTTTCTTTGCATGCAGAAACCCATCCTTTCTTGTTGTGAGGGTTAGCAGTTTTGCCTGTGGGTGGTATTTTTGGTAGCCCTCTGGGTGGCAGAGGAAGTGGGACAGAAACAGCAGAAGCCAGTCAGAGAACCCTACACCTGCTAGCATTTTCCTACAGAAAACAATGAAGTACTCTTACTTTTATTTTTACATTCTTTTATTCCGTATATATCCCAGAATGATAATAGCAGTACATCAAATATACTTCAGCGCTGTATTATACAAAAAAATGGGAAAGAATAAAGAAAAGGTCCACATGGGAAGGATAATATTTATATATGAGTGTAGTGTACAAAATGTGTATATGCTACTGAGATTTAAATTTCCATATCTGACATATTGGTGATTTGTTTTTCTTTGATTACATCCAGGGAAGCAGCACGAGAAATGTATGCTGTTAACAGCTGATACATTGAATGCCATGTTTAATAATTTTCAAATATAATACAAATATTTAATATTTTCTTGTGGTTTCTTCTGTATAATGCTGAAATTAAGGGCAATGAAACACTTTTTTTTTTTTGTATTCTTTAGGAATGCAAGAGAACATATAAATGACACATACTGGGCTGATTCAAGCATTTCGCTGTATTAGCATAAACATTTCTTTTTGAAAACACACACATAAAAAGCACAGCAGGGTTGTAAATTTGGCATTACCATGCCCCAGAGGGCTTATGCTTATGTAGCAGTGCTAGGAAATGAGACCCTTCTTCCAAAAAATAGAATTTTGCTCTATAAAGATAATTTGAGAGGGGTATTTTGCAGGTATACAAAGGTTTGCCAGTGGAGAAGCTCTGTAGGACCAGATTCTGCATCTCAATACTATGTAATGAAAAAAGGAATCTATGTACAATTATTTAATATTGCAGATGTTACTGCTGTAAAAGAGTAATATTGCCTTAGTAATTACCCCTTCATTCTGTTTCCTTCCCTTATGCCTTAGCAAAATGGTTCTCTACTATATTATTGTTTGTTCTCTTGGTTAATTTAAATTGTAACAAATAAATGAGCTTCTACATTTTTCCTGGGGAGATAATTCTCCAGTTTACCTTATGTTTTTTGAGAGAAATGTCTTGTAGACCACACCTGGTATTTAGACTTTTTTCCATTGGTCTTCTCAAATTTGAATGGTGCATTTCTATGGTGGAAAGCTGCTTGGTTTTAAAGGACACTTCTTGGTCTTATTTATTTTATTTTTTTAAACATTCTGTAGTTCACAAACAGGTCATTGGCTCGATTTTTTCTTAACGTATGTGATATCAGAAGAAGCTTCACCTTTTGACCATTTTTTTATACCACAAAATCTTCTCCTTCCTTCTGTTTCCTTTTTCATTCCATAAGTTCTAATTGCAGAACTGTGGGTGATGCATGAGCAGAAAAGGGACACAGCTTGACTTCCTGCTTCCATGCTGCGTTTAAGGCACGACTAAGAATGAAAACAATATTTCTACTAGGAGACCGAGCAAATATGATCTTGAAGTCACTGGCAGTTAATGAATTTGGAATCCCCATTTTTGCTGAGCTATTTATTAGGCTAGGACTGTATTATCTGTTAGCAATCACAATATATATGTAAGTTCATATCTTAGAAGGAGAAATTGTACTTCAAATTATTTTGAAGGTGCTACACAAAGTTCTTAAAATAAGAACAAGCTAGTTTAAAAAATAACAGTCAGGTTTGTAAATTATTCATCTTTTGAATACAAATAATAAAGTATTTATAGGACTGGGGGCTGAATGAGATTTAAAAGCCATCACTGTTGATCCAATGATCAACAAAACCAATTTACAAATTTAACATTTTCTAGTTTTGTGATTCTCCCCGCTAATAAAACCAATAGCATAATGCAGACACATAACCAGACTTCTGGTTAGACAATTTCTGTTCTTGGTCGTTGGTCACATCTCTGACAGTCCACTGTCTGTCCCTTGATCAGTCTGGCTGCATTCTGTGACCCTTGTCTTTAAAATGTGATCAAAATGTTTTATTTTGATTTTTGCTCCCGAATTGCTGTTCTCTTTCATCCTCCTACACATCTATCCTTTTTCATGTTATCATTCTGATATCTGTGTATCTTTCTTTTATGATATATTTTGACGTTTACCAAACTGTAATCTGAGATCTGTGATCCACAGTAATTAGTAAAGAACTTGTGTACAAATATTCTTCTTTTGTCCTGCTCTTTCTCCAAATATCCATTTATTGTATGAAAGTAAAAAAAAAACCAACCTATTTTCTATTAATTTTTCTTTCTATTAATTTTTCCCCCTTAAGCAATTAGTTGCCACAAGGATGCTTTATAGCCTCTAATAAGCATACTTAGTTTTTCAGGAAACTGAAACAACATTACATTAATCATCTGCAAATGAAATTATATCCTTCTAAACTTCAGTAAGTTGCCAATGCCATTTAACCTCTAGGTTGTTTTTTTTTTTTTTTTTTTTTTCCCTCAATTTTATCTTTAAACACAA